>NW_025822685.1:576261-637660 GCF_002878395.1 Capsicum annuum | reverse complement strand
TCGAACTCGAGTGTTTCTTGATAGCTGGTAAGGAGTAGTAGCTTAGTTATGCACTTGTGGAAGAACTAAACTCATTAAAGTTTGATTTTTTCTTTCTTTCTGATAGTTGTAGAGTCCTGTGTCTAGACTAGTTTTGTCGTACCTTGACTATTCCATTGGAACCTGCCACCTCACACTAGTATAGGTATCTAAAACTCCTCTTACCAACTTTGATGAATAGGAAAAAATACCTTCTATTAGGATCTAAATATGGTCTTCACTTTATTGAGCAAATTTTGAAATTTCATTTATTTTATGTGTTAGATAATGTTTAAGATCTTCTCAGACAACATGGAAGCAAAAGGCTCATAGCTTGTTTTCGAGTATCTTGAAAATGGTGTCTTTTGGACAATTTTTTATAGTTGTTGAGCTGCGAAAACATAAGCGTTGCTTCCAGTTCTTTATGGTGCCTTCTTCTCCTCATTCCTAGTGTAAGGTGTCAATATCTGCATTTGTTGTTCAGCTAATAGTATTGAACCTTTCTGTAAGAAGACCCATGAAGCTTTCTCAGTGGACTCATCTCATACTACCCCCAAAAAGTTAGTGTTGTACTACACAAAAATCTCTGCAATCTTAGTTTATCTACCTGTTTCTGCATTTGATCATTATTTAGCTCAGTTACTATCTGATGTAGTGTTGTTGTTGCTGTCTAATGTTATCTTGAATATGGTTCAAGAAATCTTGGTTGTTGGTGGTCTCATTTTCTTGATGTTGGTTATAGTTGTGTAAGCTGTGAGCCATACCTCCTATGTTACAACCTTTATAGTTATGGGACCCCATTGCTGCATCACCAAAGAAGTCTCCTAGTTTTGGTGATGAAGTTACCATTCCTTCAAAATAAAGACAAAAAATATTCAATAAATAAGTAAAAAAAGATCCTCATTTAAAGAAGCTAAAAACAAAACAAGTTGTGAGCAGAAACCTTATGCTTGTAGTGACATGTTGAAGCCTTGCATAATGCATAATTAACCATCAGACTTGAGAGGCATAGCAGATAAAGAAGAGTAAAGGCTAGCATTGTCACCTTCAAAGTACATGCCTGGATAGTTGAGATGAGTTGGAGAAAATCTAATGGGAACTGAACTTTGAACATCACTTGAACCAGGTTGAGTATTGTGATGTTAGTCAGGAAGAGACCTTTTTTAAAGAGAACTGAACTGAGAACATCAAATTCCATCTTGTATCTGTTGGAATTAATGAATTCGAACCATTCTTTGAGAGCATTGGTCCGAAACCTTGTCTAGTGGTAATTAGGTAATGTATATTATTGGGAGAAGGGAAAACCTTGTATTTAAGGTGTAAACAAAGTAGAAAGACTCATTTTAGGCTATTGTACCCTCAACAATTTCTCTAAATTGAGAAGAATTCTTATTATACTCCTGTTTTCCCCTGTTATAGTAGTTTATAGCCAAAGGCGGATGCAGAGTGTGGATATGAGGGTCATATGAATCAAGTATTCTTCACTCGAAGTATCCACTTAAATTGGACCAACAAGTGGATATGAACCCAAAACTTTAAAATGTAATGAGTGTTCAATGCTAAGAACATTAAATTTTGAATCGATAAAGCTTAAATCTTGCTTAGCCTTGTGAATCAAATCTGCAATAGAGTTGGCATTGATGAATCGATAACTTTATATGTGAAACTTGCAGTATCTTTTCTCCGGATAGTATTTGTGTATTTACCAAATGGAACTATGAAGTATGGATACTAATTGATGATTATCTACTTTATTCTGCAGGTTACACAAATCGTAGTGTCTGTCAATTTCAAATTGGCTGATCGGTGGACATGATCTATGGTCAAGTAATATAATTATGGAAAAAAAAACTAGGAACTATATTTCTTTTTCTCTTAGGAAAGTATTTAATTATATTGAAATTTCTACCTCTGACCAAAAGTTGTATTTTATTGGCTATCCATTTTATTGCTACTGTTGTGCTAAAAAATGATGTGTTCTCACAAGATAATCAAAAAAAGCTGCACATCAAGTTAATGAAAATCTAAAGAAACGTGTAATGATAACAAATGGAATCATGTCAATTGTTACTCTAGTTTAGTTTCTTACTGGTGATGTCTTGAAACTGATTCATGCTCAAGTGGAATGAACAACACCTGATTACTATTTCTCGGACTATTAACCAGCTAAATAGTTTTTATTGTACTTACCCTTTTTGGCGACTCACCGATATTGCTGATATGACAGTTCACTTCAAAAGGGTGTGGGCAGGTACTCGTTGTTTCTGAATTTACGGGGAGTTATATGGAGAGTAGGTTTTTGGTCATTCGGCTTTCTTCATTTGTCTGAAAGGCATAAGAAGACAACTAATGAGCCTTCAAAGGCTCCTCCTCGTGCTGATGTTGTGAAAATCTTGAAAAATGGGATAGTCGTGAACCTTCTGAGAATGGGTGCTGCTGTGCTTGGGATGCACTAGGTATGTTGTCTTTTTAGTTTCTTTGTTGTAAAGATCTGGTGGAAAGAAATTCAGATAATGGTGTCTTTATTTGAACTGTTTAGTTGGATGAAACTTGTTTGAGACTGCTGCATAGTTTTTGTTGTTTCTTTGTAGCTGATAATCAATATCCAGCTAAAAGTTCAATAATTTAAGGGGTTGTTTGGTCTGGGTGATAAGGTGGATATCCCACGATCAAATTTGGGATTAGATTTATATTGTGTTTGGTTGATGTTATAAATTTATCCTCCAACAAAGTTATACTGTCAATAAAACACAGTATAAATTTGGGATTGTGGGATTCGTCAATTGATTATAGTCTCCTAGGATAATTTAGTCCACATACTAAATGACCCCTCAAAATGGAACTTATGTGATATAGCTATCTTCAAAGTCCTGATTTTTTTTTTGTATTGTGCATTTGTATTACAAAGCTAGTGATACAAGTTCTTTTGATAATCGTGGTGTCCTTGGCATATTGCACGTACCTTGAATAGTAGTATCCAAGGTCACTCTATCGACCAATTTTCGGAGAAATTACATAATAGTTTTGCCTATGGTATGATTTTAACTTGAAACCTTATGGTTCTTAACCCCACTCCATTGAACACTTGGTCACACCCTTTGGTGCAAGTTAGTGATACAAGTTAGCTTCAATATTCGTGACAAATTGATATTTTGGTAGCTGCTGGAGCATTCATGATTGTAGAAAAGTTGTTTAGCTCAAGCATTCTTCCAATTTTAGGGGTGGTGAACAGGTTCCACAATTTACTGAGTTCAAATATTTTTGTAAACTTTTGATTAGTACATGGGGTTAAATTTAGTAGGAATGTTATTACACACCCTTCTCTTCTTATAAAGGCAAAAAAGGTATAAAAAAAGTCTTTCAAACCAGTGAAAAGATGAGTGAAGTAAGTCAAACATTAGAGGCAGTGTATTGTCTATTTACCCTTATCCCACCACATACACGATCAAAAGACCCTGCTTTATGTTTCTTCCTGGGCAATTTTGCAGTAAGAAAAGATATGTTTGATGTCATTTAGTAGTTTCTCATTTTTATTGCTGCTTATGGCAAAGACATATTCAGGTCAGATCTGTACTCGCCGAAGTAAAGGAAAGGTTTCAATCACATTCGATGAAGTCATACAGGTCTCAATTTTAGAGGTAACATGTTATAATTTATATCATTTAAATTTAGAAGTTTGCTTTATCGACCTCTAAGTTTATTTGTGAAAGATGAGAATTATGTAGTCATGTTCTTCACCAAAGGTGGCCGACTGATACATGAAACGGTAAGAGAACAGTGAGTTCTTAGGTTTGAATACATGTGGGAAAACACTACGTAATTTCTTCCATCCGCTTAAGCCTTGGTGGTCAGAGTTTTGATACCTGTGTTGGTGGGGGTTAGGTAGTTGGTACCAGATGGAATATTTGAGGCACGCGCAAGTTAGAACGAACACACCATCATTGAAACAACTGTGGTCACGTTCTGCGTGTGAATTTGCATCATCCTTGCGTGTGCTTAGAAAGTTCCTTGAGTGATTTAGAGGGAGGTAACCTTTTGTTTTCTATTCATTATTTTTAAGTTCAGGGAGGGATAGAGGGTGGAAGAGAACCTTTTGGTTCACTATTCTTATTTACGTTCACTTTGTGCTGTGATAATTTCTCTGCTCATGTATATTTGTATTGCATTACTTTTCCTGAATGGTTAAACTCACTTTGTACCCCATGTTCAGTTCTGTTGGTCCGTGTATATCTATTGTGTCAGTGTCTCAGTTTCCAGTTATATTACAGGGTTAGAATGTACATTTTTTAAGATGAATATACTAGTGGTATTTTCCTTTTGTTGATTTGAGATAACATAAACTAATGGTTATTCTATGAAATTACCAGTTTTTAAAAAACAAATGGTTATTCTATAATGGATAATGAAATCATTGATAGGATATGTTTGAATAATTAAGAAGCCTAATTGGTCAGAGCAAAAAAGATCACTTTTTTGTTTTTTTGAAATGGTAACAATTTTGTATTAAAATCACCAGGGCCTGTTATGGCCAAAGTTACAAGGAATGAAACCTAAGTAAAAGCTACAGAAAAGTATGTTAGATAACGGTAAACTATTGATTTAAGTCTAGCTGAATGAGTTAAGGGATTCTGAGGGTGTAGAACATGGATCCTATTCTAATCCATAATGACAATCCATTCATACTTTTTACTCCCTCCATTTCAATTTGTCTGTCTGATTTTGATTTGGCATGGAGTTTAAGAAATTAAAGACAACTTTTGAATCTTGTGATACGTAAACTGTACCAAAATGCCCTTAAATTTGTGGTCTTTAAACATGCCATTTGAAAATTACATATACTTTTTGTGGCTGTTACCTCTCTCTTCGCGTTGATTAGAGATGAAAGTTGGAACAGCAAATAGGTAAAGAAAGACATTGTTGTGTTCTATTAAGTCAGGAGACGAATAAAGGGAAACAAAATACGAGTTCTGATGCCGCTGAGAAAGTTATGGTGGCTGTTTAGGCATCGAAGGAAATATACAAAATAGCTGTTGTGTGGTCTTTCACTATGTTGTTCAGCCTGGAGATTGCATTACACTTATTGTGGTTATACCTTCACAAAGTTCTGGTAGTTCTGGTAATTTCTCTGGATTTCATTCATTTTCTTGTTTCTTGTATGATGTCCTGAAAATGAATATTCAGCTTAGGTAGAATTCTCTAGTTGCTCACTGCTGTACTAGTTAATTGAATTGTTGATTATAACACTGTAATTAGTGAGAAATTTTTGCTTGTTATGTTTCCTGCTCCGCTATTGGCTGACGTTATGGTGGTTTTTGTTTGATATGATTTCAAATTTCTTAAGGTTAACCAAGATAATTTTTTTCCTGAAAGTTTTACAAAAAAAAGATAAGCTTTAGTTACCAATTCTTAAGAGTATGGGAGGCTGTAAAGTCTAGACTTTTGCCGCTGGGAAGTACATCGTATGCCACTGGATTCTAATTAGTTCATTGAAGATATTCCGTGTTCATGTTATCTCTGCATATTTAGTAATTCTGCCCTTTTATATTCATGCTACTTCTATGTTTTAACAAAAGGAGGTTTAGTGAATAGTACTGTTAAGAGTTTTGCAATCATTTGTTGGTAGAAAGTTATGGGGATTCCTTTGATATGCTGGAGATTGCGCTAGTGGCCACTGGAAGTTGCACTCTTTAAATAGTTTCAAGCACAAGTCCGATATAACTGATTATTGCTCCCAGATGATCCTTTAGCTTCAGGATGTTTATGATCCCAATAAGGCAAGCGTACAACTTCCGCATCTCCATTGTTGGCACATTGTTACAAACACTGATGCTAAACATTTGGTTCTTCTTGTACTTGTTCTCCTCCAGATAAATGTCAAGATTAAAATTGTTTCTAGTATACCGCATGGAGCTGTGGCTGGTGAGGCAAAGAAGTTGCAAGCTAATTGGGTTGTTTTGGACAAGTAATTTAGAAGCTTCTTCAGAGTCTGATACCTTTTGTTAACTTAATTTTATAAAATTTTAATTTGGATTATTATATTAATGAATGATTTTGTTGTGATGCGTGTATATATATATAATTGTATTGATACAATTCTATATAATTCTCTTTCTGTCTCTCTCTCTATATATATTCATAGTTGCAATAGGTCAAAAAATCGTTGCAATTGATAATTAAAATAGTTGCAATAGGTTGCAAGAGAATGTAGCAAAAGATTCAAAAATCGTTGCAATAGGTGTGAAAAAGCGCCGCAACATATAGTTAAAAATCGTTGCAAAAAATCAAGGAGTGTTGTAGTAAATAATCAAAAATTATTGCAATAGGGTTATTGCAATGCTGGCCTGTCGTTGCAATATTGTCTATTGCAATGGGTCTTAATCGTGCTATAGACAATATGAAGTGTCCTAATAGGAGTTAAAAAAATCGTTGCAATAGGACTATCTATTGCAACGGTTGTTGTAACCGTCGCAAAAGTCGTTGCGATACATCAATCGAAATGCTCACATATGCAATACCCGCCAAACCATTGCGGTATCTCTATCGCAGCGATTTCTGTATCTATCACAACGATTTTTGAATCGTTGTCATAGGGGTAATTTTTAGTAGTGCATATTGAAAGTTTATACCCAACTGGAGTATTCCTTCAACACTCTTTGCAAGAAGTTCTAATAACATAAGGGACCAAAGAATTATTGGGCATGATCTGTACAATATATCTAATAAGGAATCTCAATATGGCTGTAACATGGAACATAGGCCTATGAAAGATAAGCTATGATAGAATTACTAGGTCGTAGGCAATGCAACTTCTAACTTTCAAGCTTAGCCACACTTCTAAAATACTCCCTTTACTTTTCCCATTAAATACCATGCTCATTTGATTCAACTTATAATTCTCACATGGGAACATATAGCTACGCTAGCCAAAGTTTGGGTTGAACTACACACTCTCGCCATGTTCAATCTTAACTCGAAATTGCAAAGTGCAACACATAACAATGTAATACTAGTGTAAACCATGAAATCGATACTCCATGCGTGGTTCACATCTTTCATCTCAAAAATAATTCTTCTTATCACTTCAATGACTAAATTCAAACTCTCACTAGGAAATCACTAGTGCACAATGCATCCATCCACTTATATACCAACATGACATTCAAGCATATCATTGTAACCACATATGAATTTTTAGGCAAACAACCTACCTATGAATTTTTTTCCACGTTCTCTAATATGTCTTGCCAATAACAACTCCCACACACTATCCCTAATAAAACACACATAGAATTCTCAACTAACCATGAAATATATCAAAATCTCTCCCTCAACCATCCGTCAATCTTATAGCCTTAGATAAAACAAGTATACAACAATCTTTCTAACAACGCCCAAGCGCATACGCAAGTGTACGTGGTCTAATCAAGTAGTAAAGTGGCCCAATGAGAGTCAAGTATCGATCCTACAGAGACTTGATTCAACAATAATTCTATTTTATGTCACAATTTAGATTCAGTTTATACAAGCGTAACCAAAAAGAGAGTTTGTAATTTATAACAAGAGAAAAGTAAATAATGCGTAAAGTAAAGATCTTGAAACAATCAATAAGAGAAAACGCAGGGTTAAAGCACTTTGAACAATCATATTATGTTGTTGAACTTCATTCGTTAACTTGCTTATCTTGGTTGTTGATTCGTAGGGTTAATTGCATGATCATGGTCTCCCGACCTCTAATCCTTTACCTAAGTTGGATCTTACAACTACATCATTGAAGGGGATGTAATAATACAATTAAGTTCTTTACGCTAAAATCCTACGTGTAAATCAAATAATGCATCTAAGTACATCCCTGTCCTAGACACTTGTCACACCCTTTTTTCGCTCAGAAGGTCGAATCAAAGAGGTTTTTCAGTTAAAGTGACAATTTTGAATGGGGATTATTTTATTTATAGAGTTGTCACTTGGAATTGAGTTATGGTGTTTCAAGTCACCTTTTTGAATCCCTAGTTAAAAGAAAATGACTCTTTTATTTTGGTCTGCGAAAATAAAAGACCGAGTAAGGAATTCTGTTGACCGAGGAGAAGGTGTGAGACACCCCTCGAATCCGATGATTCTAACACGGTCGCTTTATTGACTTATCTTGACTTAAATTATTTTGATGAATTATGTTTAGGCCTAAATTCGCTTATTTTTATTATACTAAAACTTGTTTATTATCTTATAATAAATAAATCGATGAAAAGTTAATTTTAGAAAATATTTGTTATGGTGCATTATTGCATTCTTGAATTTTTAAATGTCTCAGAAAGATGCGTACGTCACATTCTTAATTGAGACGAATATTTTAAACATGCCAAAGATTTACCTAGCGTTAAGGCATTGGTTAATCTATTATAAATCCAAGATATATACTTACTCTTTTCCCTAAAAATTGTAACAAGTTTTGAATTAATTTGCAACCCATCTCACATCTTTACAAATTGATTTTTTCTCTTTTATTTTATCATTATGACGGGTCTTGAATCAAATCACAATGTGTCCCACTTATTTTTAAGTTAGCTATAAGCCAAGCCTAATATGTTCTTTGCATCCTAGTTAATAATTTAATTTAAAAAAATAAAAATAATAATAATAATAATAAATAAAAAAAATTACTTCACATTTAAATCAAACCTCGACATCATATTTATTTCAAGGAGAAACTATATATTATTATTTTAATAAGAAACTCAAAAGGTAAATATATATATATATATATATATATATATATATATATATATATAGAAGCAGATAATAAACTTAACCACATTGTAACCATATATTCGATTCTTAGAAAGATACAATTAATTTTGAAAACTACAAATAAAAATAATCACATAAAATTCAGAAAAGAATCCAAATTCAAGAAAAGGGAAAAATAATCCAATTCTCCATTTTGTATGAGGGTGTTTGGATAGGATTAAAATCTGGTCAAATTAGATTTTAATCATTTTTTTTTAGCTTTTTTAGGTGTTTGGTAAAATTAAAAAGAGTTTAAAAAAAGCTAAAAATGGATTAAAAAAAGCAAAAATTGAGAAGCTGGATACCCCAGTTTTTTACTTTTTAAATTAAAATTTTTTTAGGTTTGACCAAAATATTTACCTTTCTATCCCTTATATTTTCTTCTAATTCCAACAATACTCTAAACTTTGTATCCCTTATTGATTTTTCTTTCTTTTTCTTTTTGCTGCTTTTTTTCATCTTTTTCCTCCAGTTTTTTCATCATTTTTCTCCTTTATTTTCAAAAAATTTATCAAATCGAGCTTGTGGTAAGTTCTTCTCTATCCGTTTATATAAAATTCCTGCATGTTATTTAAATTTTAAAAATTGATTCTTTTTAATAATTTGTTTCATTCCTAAAAATTTTATGTTGTTTACAAGCTTGCAATATTACAATATAATACAATATTTATATAAAAAATATCTTAAAATTTTTATTTTTTAATATTTAAAAATTAAAAAGTAACTTATATTTATAAATTGACCTGACATAATCACTTTACGTTATAAGTGTATTTAAATAAAAATTATTTTTGAAGTATTAGAATTAAAAATCATAAATAATTCACGTTATTATGTGTTAACAGCTTTAAGAATATTTAAGTCATTTTGACAACAAAAAAGTGATTGACAATACTTGTTTATCAAACATATCAACAATTTTTTTTCAGTTTCAAACTTCTATCCAAACACTTATCTGCTTAATTTAAAATCACTTATTTTAAGCTTTTAATCAATTAAACTAAAAAATAATTTTGTTAATCCTATCCAAACGGGCTCTATATAGCATGAAAAATAAACCTTATACATCATCAAGTCAAGATCTGCAAATAAATAAATATACCAATCCCCTGTAATATGGATTTTTATTTACAGAAAATATACAACCAGCGCAAACGGGCAAGGAAAAAAGGCAGTGAGGATGTAGTGATGCTATTGGGAGATCGGATGTTGAACTCCGGTGGGTTCACCGGAATAACGCCGGCTAATTAAAATTCGATCAAATTTGGCCCTCCCATGGTGCGGCGGGGGCGGGTGAAGGGGAGGAGGCGGCGCGGCGGCGGGGTGCGCCGGTTGGTGATGCCGGCTGGTTTTGGGGGTATAGGCCGTCGGATTTTAGGTTTTCCGGTGGAATAACCGCTGGAATAGTAACAAAAGTGGCGGGGAGACGGAAATACCGGCGATGGGAAAAGGGGTGACGCCGGTGAGTTGGGGATCGCCGGTGAGTTGGTTCGCCGGTGAGTCATCGGGACGGGATTTGGTCACTATTTTTTTGTATATTTTTTGGCAAAAATTCACCAGAAAATATTTTTCTCCTCCGATCCAAACTCTTTTCTTTTTTTCTATTAAATCAAACCTCAATTTTACTGCTTTCTTCTTATTTTCTCACCGATTTTTCTACTGTGTAAAGATGTACATGTATATTTGTGAATGTGAAGTAACGAATTACCGTGTAAATAATATTTTATTCTGTTTTTTCATGTACACATGAAAAATCAGATGTTTTATTGCATAATATTAATTTCTTTTCATTGTTAATAATATGCATCAGATACAGACAAGAAATAATCATCACCGAAAACTCGACAGACATCTTCAAACTTTAAAAAAATTATTTTTCTCCCGTTGGTCTTTTTTTAAGTTTTCTGATTTCTCTCTATCTGATTTTCGCTCTATTTTTTATCTGATACAGTGTAGGTTGAAAATAGTACGTCCTCTCTCTGGGGATGGGAGGAAGTTCCTTAAATATAGGAAATTGGGGAACAATTACAAGGGATTTAAATTTTGAATCTTTCTTTATTAAAAATTACTATTATAGATAATAATAAAAAAAATATAAAATAAATAAATAAATATAATAATAATAATAAATATAAAAATAACTAATTATTTTTATATTTAAGAAAAAAATAAAAGTTTATAAATAGCCAAAAATAAATATAATTAAGGTAGTATTAAAACTACTTGATAAGAATGTGCCTCCGAAGCTTAAAGGTAAGTTTTATAGAGTGATAGTCCGGATGTCTATGCTGTATGGAGTGGAGTGTTGTCCAGTTAAGAACTCCCATATCCAAAAGGTGAAGGTGGCGGAGATGCGAATGTTGTGATGGATGTGTGGACATACCAGGAAAGATAGGGTGAAGAATGAGATTATTCGAGAGAAGGTGGGGGTTGCCCAATGGAGAATAAGTTGCAAGAAGTGAGGCTACGTTGGTTCGGACATGTGATGAGGAGGGGCTCTGATGCTCCAGTGCGGAGGTGTGAGACTCTGGCTATGGATGGTTTTAAGCGGGCTAGAGGTAGACCGAAGAAATATTTGAGGGAGGTGATTAGGCATGATATAGAGCAATTACAGTTTACAGAGGACATGACCCTTGATAGGAAGGTGTGGAGGATCCAGATTAGGGTAGAGGGTTAAGGGGTGGGAGCGCGACGGTAGTAATAGGGAAGTGCTCCTTTGGGTCCGGAGTTTCTGGTTCGTAGTGTTGGGCTTGTAGTTTTTGGGGTTAGTGGTGTTGATTTTTTTGCATACCGTACTAGTTTATGCACTTATCCTTTGTGTTTGTTATACTGTTAGTTTGTTTTGTGTACCATACTAGTTTGTATTCGCTTACTTTTTGTATTTGTTATACTGTTATTGGTCCTAAGTCGGGGGTCTATCGGAAACAACCTCTCTACTTCTCTTGAGGTAGTGGCATAGTCTACGTACACTCTACCCTCCCCAAACCCCTCTAGGTGGGAATACACTGGGTATGTTGTTGTTGTTGTTGTAAAACTACTAGCTTATTTATTAAAATTTAAAAGGAAAATATATTTTTGCATTTCTTGTATTATTTTATTTATTTATATTTTTTTCTTAAAAATAAAAATAAAATAAAAATAAATTATAAAAATAAAATAAAAATAAATTATCTTATTTATTTTTAACTAAAACTTTATTAAAAATAAAATAAGAGTTAAAATAATATCAGATCAAATATTTAATATCAAAAATAGATTAAAATTCGGGAAGGATAAAAAATTACGTGTCTACAACACTAATTTGCATTCCTTATTTCATAAAAGAATACAAACCATGCTTTATCTATTTCCATGTTCTATCGCCCTATTCTCTCTCCTGATTTCACAAGGTTGACAATTGATATATTCTAAGGGTAGCTAATCCTTAAAATAGTTAATTCAAGAATAAACAAACAATCAACAATGATAAGCAAATAAAATGAACTTAATTCAAAATAATAGTACTTATGTTCTTGGATTCAACCTCGGAAAGAGGAAATTTATCCATGCATAGTCATAATCATAATCACAAGATTGTAATTAACGACTAAAAACATGAATGAACTAAATTAAAATAATAAAAAACTAATGATGAAGTTGTAGCAGCCCCTCAATCTTCAAAATATGTTCAAAGATAATTAAAAATGTGTATGATGATGTATTTATAGCAAAGAGTAAGCCAAAGTCATGTTGGACAAGGATTCAATGTTCAAGTCAGGCCTAGAATAGAGGGGGCGCCGCGGGCTCCATTGCACCGCTCTGGAGGGGGCGTCGCGAGCACTCATGTTATCCAGAATATTTTCTAACGCATGGGAGCATTGGAATGGAGGGGGCGCCGTGGGTTCAATTGAGGGAACTCACTGGAATTATTGTCCAGAATATTTTCTAAGGCATGGGAGCAATGGAATGGAGGGGGCGACGCGCCCAAATCATGGGCAAGCATTCAAAATTGCGTCCCGGATTTTGATTATGTCTTGATCGTCCCATCTTTTTTCCCTTGTCTTGTGGTATATTTTCCATGAATTTTCAGCCTTTGTATCATCCATATATCACCATATTCAGATCACAAAGCTTTGTACATTATCACACACCACGAATTAGACATCACAACAACACAATATCCTCATCGATGAATCAAAAACAAAAGTTAAGACTAGGCTAGTTTCCATGATCTTTAACTTTATGTTTTGACTCTTGACTTAATCAAATTAAACTTTGAACATTACCTACAAGTTATTCCTCATATAATAACACATTAAAACCATTTGGAATACATTAAACACAATAAAATTCAACGAGATCAACTTGACAAGCACCTAGTTCAAGCTAGTAACGCTAGTTTCCACGATTGAACTCTAAATGAATCTTTTAGGTACAAACTTGTTTGGAATTTACTTTGAACATCATCAACACATGCTTTGACACTTATAGTAGGGCAACAAAGTTTTTCATTTACAAATCTACCTAAAACACTTAGCCGTCCCTTACTGATGCAACCATCAATACTTTCTTAAAGAATCATTGTTTACACTATATAAGTTGATTTCAATATGATTTGAACTTCTATTATTGAAAATACACGCCATTTTATAATCAAGATGGAACCATCATATTTAAAATTAATTAAATGTGAATCAAGCATCACTAATAATGTAAAATCAAGGATTAGGTAATTTCTTTTAATTTTTGAATTGATGGAATTCATACAATCATGTCAGTGAATCCACTGGCAAGATAAATTAATTCACTAATTTAACCCACAAATAAAACATGTGTGGGGCATCATTAAAAGGATAATCCAAGTTATACACATCAATAACAAAGTTATTGAATAAGAAGCTAACAGAAGAGTTCTTACAAAATACTAATATTCATTGCCATATAAGTAATTATCTTAGGACAAACTCAAAGCTATGGTATGTGAAATATTTATTATCAACAGTTACATAAAGTTGATTCTTAATAAATTTAAAGCTAGATATCAAAGTAAATCAAGATTTCTATACAGGCCTAAATTTCAAGAGAAATTTTAGCAGAAGCCATAAGAGAATTTTAATGACAAATTTTGATGGCAAAATAGTAATTTTCAAGATTGAATCTTTTGATGAAATCTAAGAATGAACAATGAATATACGTTGTTTTAGGTGTTGATAAAAGATTTGAGCTTCCTCGCATTACATTCTAATATCACAAAGTTGAGTTCTTGAAGACAACTTTTGCTATGGAGACAATAATTTAACCACAATTTAATTTAAAGGGAAAAATAATGTTTTGGGCCTTTTGACCCTGAATTCTTGTTTCACGTGTTTTCTATTAAGTATTTTATAAATTAGATAATTATCTGTGTTTCGATATGATTTTGATATATAGCTTTGAAATATGTATTTAAAATAGCCTTGAATTCAAAATAATATCAAAATATGAATAAATTACCTAATTTATAAAATATTTAATAGTAAAATTACCAAACAAGATTCGGGATCAGAAGGCCCAAAATATTGTCACTCTTTACATTCAATCGTGGTAAAATAATTGCCCCCATAGCAGAAGTTTTCTTACAAAACTCAACTTTATGTTGTCAAAATAGAATCTGAGGAAGCTCTATTCTTTCACTGTGTATTCTCAAATTCTATCAATAAATTTAATATAGAAAATTTTAATTCTGCTATCAAAAATTTCACTGAAATCCTCTTAAGGCTTTCAATGATTCCCTTCTTGACATTTAGTTATGTATCAAAATCACGACTTACTTTAATCTCTAATCTTGAATTTATCAAGAATCATTATTGCGTAAGTGTTGATTATAAAAATTACATACATCATATTTTTGTGTTTGCAAACCCAATTACTTATTCATTGGTTTCTATTCATTAACTTTGTTATTGAGAAATATAGCTTGGATTATACCTTGAATAATGTCCAAAGACATGGTTGATCAATGGGTTCAATATTATCTTGTACCTTTATGAAAAACTATTTTTAAATTTAAATTCATAACATTAGACAACAACATTATTAAGTACTTCTAGGCTCCTTTCATACCGGTGCGAAAAGTAAAGTAATTTAAAAGTGGCATAATCAATAAATTGATTTATCTTTCCAATGAATTCACTGAGATAGTTACATGAAATTCATTGGTTAGAAAGTTGATAAAATTTGCTATTCTTAGACCAACAATAGTGAGGTTTGATTTGCACATAATTGGTTTTGATATGATGAATTTCATGATGATTATGAAATAGTGTCTATTATAACTATTAGAAGTTTAAATTAAGTTGAGATCCATTTGTAGTTTAAATAGTGATTCTTGAAAAGATACTGGTGGTTGTCAAATTAAAGGGCTATTAAGTGTTTCAGGCAATGAGAAATGAGAAAAATGAAAAATGATGATTATTTTTTTAATTTGAATAATGAAAAATGAGAAAACATGGAGATATTCTGCTATAAAAAAAAATAGTCTTTCATTAGTGGGAGTGTTAGGAAATGATCATTTTTTTATTCTCTAATTATTTGAAAAGTCATGCAAATGAGTTGGTTAAAAAAGAGTATGGGGTTAAAATATCTTGGACAAAAATAAATACCATCAAATATCATCTTCATCTTGAAGACAGTTTGTTTACTTTTATTTTTCTCCAACACTAAGCATATAAAGTAAAGGTGCAATATTGATTATGATCGGATCAACTTTCATGATATACAATTCATAGAATGAATAGATCAGATATACAATAATTTCTGAGTTTCATTTCAATATTGCATCAAACACCCATATAAAGAGCCTAGTTTGTCCTGTTTTACAAAACGAACAAGAAAATATCAAGAATGAAGATTTCAGAAGCTTGATCAAATGATAATATTATAATTGAGTTCATTGTATATTCAGTAAGGATGTTGGTCCTAATATATGATTTTATCCTAAAATATTGTTTAACTCAAAATATATGATTTGAGTTTATAATCAAGTTGAGTGATAGTAGAAGTTAGTGGACTACTATTTTATTTTTTTTGTTGTAAAACTCTATCTAAGGAGTTCAATTATTGTAATTGGTACTATGAAAGTTTTAGCCAATAGAATAAAATTATAGTATATTTTTATTCTTAATCAGAATCTCTTCTTTTTCATCAGTGATATCAGGATCGGGTTAAAACATTAACCTTTTATGAGAGAAATATGTAAGAAATGTTGCAGCAACAGTGTGTGAACCTATGACTTTCAAAAATTATGTGTAGGCAATCATACCTCATTGAAAGGGTTACTATGACCGTTAGGACATGTTGGTGAAGAATTTTCTAAGATCAAAGAAGCATTATCAAATGATTGTATACAGAATAACTAGCAGAAGCCACAACAGTGTCAGACACACAAAAAGTAGAAGCACATGCAGCAAAGTTAAAGGACGTCAAGGTGAAGAATTATTATTTTCAAAAAATTGATCAAGGGCAGAGATAAAAGCTCAAATTTGTGGGTCGATTAAAGTCTGTAGATTTTGCTCAATTGGTGTATTTATTTTAGGAAATTCATTCAATATGTTTGAAATTTAAATGCAGTTGTTAGTACTTGAAGTTATCGTTCTGAAATTTAGATCTGATAAAGCTAAAATTTTGACTTTGTCTGTTGATCGTTATTCGTAATAAATGATTGAGCAAACTTTTTCTATGTTTGAATTATTTACATGTAGTATCATGATATTACTTAAGCTATATGCATATTCCTAGTGCTATAAACACGCACATACGTGCGTGCTCACACACACACATATATATAGATGATAATATTCATCCATCCTTCCTCTCAAGTCAAAAATTAACAAAATCACTCAACCTTCACCCGCTCATGTGTATTTACACTTCAAGTCAAATTACTATTTTCTTTATACTACAGTTAAATATGCATTCACTTTCTTCCGCTCATGTCACTAATCACCTCAAGAGAAATTCTTGAAAAACGCCTCTGAGACATACATTGAAGGATTTGTCTTGCAAATCATACACTCTGAATATTTTATTTTGTGTTTCAAGTACGTCCAATGCTTAAAGCTCAGGACTAATTTAATATTTTTTGTGCAGATTTTGTTTACATTTTTTTATTTTATTGACTCTCAATTTCTTTTAGAACTAATATTCCCTACTCAAATATGAAGCTTGAGAATAATAAAGGTACCAAATATCATATATAGCTTCAAATTTTTTTTTTCCATTATAGCCTTTTGATATGTTTGAGAGATTCCAACATGTACACTCTCTTTCATAAAGTTTCAATGAGATCTCATTACAAATAATCTATAGCATTTTTTTTAATGTGATCTCATTTGAATAAGTATTTCTTTCACTGATTATACGATAATACTCAAACTCTAATATTATTTTGAGGTATTTCAATTTTTTTGTACTATTATTTGTGATAATTAAGCAATAATTTAAACTGATTTTCTTATACATTTTATACAATCAGTATTTATATAGAGGTAATTTTTTATGTGAAAACACATAGCCATAAATTGCTCTTTCGATAGAAGAAAGATCTTTATACATGGATATATACAGATTTTCAGATTTGATCAATGAGATCATATGTTGAATTAGGCAAAGAAGTCATTCTTTTTTTTTTTGGAATAATTAGCACTTTGAAGTTTATTATTTTGATATATTTTAATGAGATCATTACATAAATAGATCATCAAATTTACTGATTATTTTAATATTTAATTTAACATTTACTATTTAACTAATTGAAATATGTAGTTTGTCATGTAGAAAAAATATGTTACATATGATGAATTTTCATAAATAACTATAGTTTGGAGCTTATTAACGATGCATGTATAATGATATTTTTCACATTCACCGAATCTAGTGACACTTTCCTTCACGATAGAATATATCAGACAACATGATATGAATCTCTCTCAAATATGATTCTAGCAAAATGTGAGAGAATTATTGTGAAATCTATCTAAGGATTACAGAAATTATTAAAATATTTGAATTAATCGCACGGTCTCTATAATTGGTGGTGTCCATGTGTTCGCTCTAAAAATAGAACACAATATTTTGAATCTCTTTTTTCACTCCAAAAATAAAACATGACTCTTATAAATCTTCTCTACATCTTTGATTTTTCTTAAGGAATTAAGACAGTAGGTCATATATATAGATGTAAATCCAAAAACTGAAAAATCTTATTTTACATATGTGCGGTAGGCTGCATCATTTGATGTGATAAGTAAGATACAAATAAGACTATATGTTTTATTTTTCATTAGGCTATTATTAATTCATGCAAACTATCAATATAGTCAAACTAATGCGTTTTATATTTAATCGATATGTTTATATATAATTTGTGTAAAAAATATCAAATTTTTGATAGTTTTTATTTTGTGTATCAATGGAAAAATTAATACAAAATGTATCAGTTGTTATTAAGTTGATATATATTGATAGAGAATGTATTCATGTTGTATTTTGATTTCAAGATGCTTCTGATATAGATTATATAAAAATGTATAAATCTATATCAATGTTTTTTTTCAAGCTCTTATTTATGTATTAATGATGGAATAAATACAGTATGTATCGATTGTTATTAATCTAATTAATCTTCGTAGGTAAATAGACTTAATTTATTCAATATTTTAAATTTAAAATTTAGATATTCAAAATTATACAAAAGTACTTGAGCAGCAAAATTTTCAATCTCAATATACATAATATTGATCAAATGAACTATCAAAATGAAGTGTTTATCAACTTTAAGAAAGAAAATGAAGCAGAAAATTGTAGAATCAAATCCATCGAATTCACGATGTGTCCTTAAGGAATTTATTCACCTTAAGTACCCGAGGTTATGGAATCTTTCCTTCCAGGATAAAATGGTTCTCTTTCTGAAAATAGCGATAGCTTAAATTTTTAGAAACTTCAAACACACTCAACGATTTGATTATCACACGAGAGTTTTTAGAAGAAGAAGAAGATTGTTTTTCCACTCTAAAAATTATCTTTACCTTAAAAAAATTCAGATATTTATAGCCATCAAGGTGTTGCTTCATAAAGAGAAGCAATGGTTCAGAAAGGTGCACCTCTTTCATAAAGGTACAACTATTTGAAAGAGTCACAACCCATTGGAAATGTCATAACCATCCAATCCAAAAAGGTGTCTATTCAAATTGCATCCTTTCTCTTGGTGTATTTTCAGAAAAAACACCTATTTATTTTCCATTCACACCTCATACAAATCTAATAATCCCCCACATGAATAGGGAATGATTGTTTTAACAAAATATTTACGGGCAAGTGTGTGATCAATAAGTAAAGATTAATTGCATCTGGAAAAGTAGGTTTTCGTTTGAACTTTCCATAGTGAACATGCATCGGATGCACTCGGTCAAATGATATATTTGATATCTTTGAACCGTCGAACTTTAATACACCTAAACAACACAATTCACATAACCAGTCTTTTACCTTTTATGATTCTCAAGATTTTATTTATTTCAGGCATGAACACGTCCTGATTTCATGAGAGTGTAGAGAATAGGCCTTTACTAATTTTCTCGTTGAAGCGGCTTCCACTTCACCCTTACATAGTTGATTCCTAAATGTTTAATCTTATAGATCAAACTATTTGGTCAAACCTGTCAAACTTAGAAACCATTAAAGAGCTTCAAATCATAAGCCTTATCCTTGTTCTCTGAACATTGTCTTCATCATGAGAATCAATTGAGTATATTAACAATATTGAACCATCAGTCACAACTTTGTTTTATCTTCTTGAACTTAGATCTTGGGATCTCTAGACTGCTAGGTAGAGTTACCACCATGCCGACTTATCTTAGGTCGTAAACCCATTTTCTTTGATAATATCTCAGCTTTCTCTCTAGATAGCCCTTTTGTAAGTGGATCTAACACATTATCCTTTGACTTTACATAGTCAACAGTGATAATTTCACTAGAGAATAGTTCTCTAACAGTATTATGTCTCTGTCTTATATAACAAGATTTACCGTTGTAAATCATGTCCCTACCCTATCTATCACTGCTTGACTATCACACTGTATACATACTGATGCCAAATGTTTGGGACAATAAAAAATATCTTTCAAGAAATTCTGAAGCCATTCAGCTTCTTTACCAGCTTTATCTAACGCAATAAATTTAGATTCATTATAGAGCGGGCAATGCATGTCTGTTTGAATGATTTTCAAGAGACTGTTCTTCCACCTAAATTAAATACATATTCACTCATGAATTTTACTTCATTCGATCCGGTGATTCAATTTATATCATTATATCATTATATCCTTTAATTATCGATTGATATTTGTTATAATATAAAGCATAGTCTTGAGTATATTTTAGATATCCCAAAACTTTTTTCATTTCCATCTAATGAGTTTGATTGGGATTACTCATGTCCTGACTCAATTTACTAATTGCACATGCTATATCTGATCGCATACAATTCATGGTATACATCTATCTTTCCAACACTCTTGCTTAGTCCAACTGTGAGTCACCCTCACATTCATTCTTTTGAAGTGCAAACCTTATGTCTAATGGAGTCTTGGTAATACTTAATTCCAAATACTTGAATTTTTCAAGTACCTTTTCAGTATAATGAGACTGTGAAAACATTAATCCTTGTGCGGTTTTATGGATTCTTATCCCTAAGATCATATCCTCAACTCCTAGGTCCTTTATATCAAATTTGCTCTCAAGCATTTATTTTGTAGTATTTATATCAAAAATGTCTCTGCTAGTGATCAACATTTCATCCATATTCAAACAAACAATGACCTTGAGATTTGGAGTATCTTTAATGTAAGCACATTTATCACATTCATTTATCTTTAAGTTGTTTGCCAACATAGTTTGGTCAAACTTTGAATGCCACTATTTAAGTGTTTGTTTTAGTCCATAAAGTAACTTAACAAGTTTGCACACTTTCTTATCTATACCACGAACCACAAAATCCTCAGGTTGTTTCATGTAAACTTCTTCCTCCAATTCTACATTTAGGAAAGTTATTTTTATATCCATTTGATGAATTTCAATATCATATACTGTCGCCAAGGTAATTAACACCCAATAGAATTTATTCTTTTTACAGGCGAGTATGTATCAAAATAATCAAGGCCTTGTTTTGGTTTAAAGTCTTTCACTACAAGTCTTGCATTGTATTTGTCAATAGTAGCATCAGCTTTCATTTTCATTTTGCAGATCCATTTAGAACCTAGAGGTTTATTTCTTAGAGGAAGATCAACCAACTCTCAAGTGTAGTTGCGCAAGATTGAATCAATCTCACTATTAACTACCTCTTTCCAAAAGGATGTGTCTGAAGAAGACATCGCTTCTTTAAATATTTAAAGCTTATTTTCAAGAAGAAATTTCACAAAATTTGATCTAAAAGAAGTTGATGTTCCTTGACGTGTACTACACCTTGGATTCTCATCATTAAGTTCATTCTCTCTTGGTTCATCTCGAGGTTTTCTAGACCCCCCACTAAACTGCTTATGTCTAGTTTCATATGGATAAATATGTTCAAAGAACTCAACATTATCTGATATAATTATCATATTTTCATTGATATTCGTATGTTTGGATTAATGAACCAAAAAAAGACATGCTTTACTACTTTTAGCATATCCAATGAATACGCAGTCCACAGTCTTAGGTCTTATTTTCATCCTTTTAGGCATAGGGATTTAGATTTCTCTAGACACTCCCACACTTTGAAATATTTTAAGTTGGTTTTCCTTTCTTTTTATTTTTCATATGAAATCGAAGGTGTCTTACTATGGGGCACGCTATTGAGTCTTCCATTAGCTGTAAGAATAGATTTTCCCCACAAGTTCTGCGGTAAACCAGAACTTATGAGTAAAGTATTAATTATTTTATTTAATATTAGACTCTTCCTTTCCGCAATTCAATTTGATTGGGGTGAATATGAGGCAGTAGTTTGATGGATAATTTCATTTTCTACACATATCTCTGCAAAAGGAGATTCATATTGTAACCCTATCATTTCTTATTATTTTGATCTTTTTCTTTAACTAATTTTCAACTTCTGTTTTGTATTGCCTAAACACGTCTATTTTTTCATCCTTATTAGTTAGCAAATAAAATAATAGTACCTAATGCAATCATCAATAAAAGTTTTAAAATACTTTTTTCCACCACGAAATGGTGTTCACCTAATATCACAAATGTCTATGTGGATTAAGTTTAAGAGATTGGAATTTCTTTCAACGGACTTATACGGATGTTTAGCATACTTTGATTCCACACACGTTTGACACTTTGATTTACTACATTCAAAGTTTGCAAAACTTTTAAGTTAATCAGTTTTTATGAAATTTTGTAATTGACATGTCCTAATGTAATGACTCGTCCGGTCGTTTGTGAAATTTTCTCATCTTTTCTATTTTTGCTCTCCCCGCAGTTGATGTACGTGGATTATTGCTCACGGGATGAGTAGTACCAAATTTTGAGGTGTTCGGGAGTAATTTAAGTCATTAGCTAGATTATTGAGTTTTAATTAAGTAAAGCTTGATAATGGTCAAGTTCAATCAAGATGACCCCGAATTAGTATCGTAGTGTTTTCAATAGGTTTGGAATATACTTTTTAGTCAATGTACATATTTGACTTATTTTCTTGAGGTTCCGAATCATATTCGAGGATCTATTGGGTATTTTAGATATTATTTTAGTGATGGTTATGGGCCAAGTTAATATTTTATTATTTATGGAGACCTATGTATAACAATAAAAGTTAAGTGGGAATTAATTATCCTATTTATATAATAACATCGGATAATTGGGGCCAACAAAACCACGACTGTTAGTGTAGTTCAATTTTCCCCATCGCACTTTGAAGGGATTTCTTTAGAAGTTGCTCCAGGTAACAATTTTGCAAAAACTCTACTGATGATTTTAATTTAAGTGATTGGTTGATGTAGATGTGGTGTTGTTATTGGTAGTAATTCATGGTTGGGTTGAAAAGGAAGGAAAATTAAAAAATTAAAAAAAAAATTGCAACGTTGTTGTTGCACGCATGTAATGTGAAATATTCTTTAGGGTTAACAATTAGTAGTAATGATTAAGTCATCATTAGGAAGGATAGTTAGTAAAATAGTCAATGTTATGGTTCTGTTATTGCTCCGTACATAGTTATGGTCGCGTGATTAGGGGCTTTGATAGTTAATTCTCCTTTCTTTTTCTGGTTATTCTTCACATTATAATTCATGGGTATATAAAATTAATACTAGGTAAATTATATGAACTATTATTTGATGTATGACACATGGAAAAATTGAGATTTAGCGCTAGGCTTGGAATTTAGAAAATATGAGGTTTAACTGATTAATAAATGTCAGGTTTGAGAATTGATTATAAAATTGAAATCTTTACTTACTAGTGACAATCGTATTTGAACAGATTTGAAATATTCGAAAGATTTACAGAAGGGTAAGACCCTTACAAATTAGATTGCATTTGGATTCTTCGGTTGAGGTAGGTTACGGTTTAATTGGAGTTTAGACTCAACTTAATTGCATGTATGCTCCTAAATTGGATACTTGTTGATTGGTATTCGGATATGCTTGAAATTATTGATTTTTGAATTATTATGTGTGTAAATGGTTATTGAAAATTTACTTGATGAAATTGTCTTATGACTTTAAGTGTACTTGTAAAACTTGGAACATTGTGTTGTATGATGTGAGGTTTGTGTAAATTTGATATTGATAATACTTGTATATGTTGGATCAGGTACCACGCTGGTACGGATATATTTATGTTGGATCGGGTACTACGTCGGTACGAATATGTTTATATTGGATTGGGTACCACGCTTGTACGGATATTTATATGTTGGATCGGATACCACGCCGGTATGAATATGTTTATATTGGATCGGGTACCACATCGGTACGAATATGTTTATGTTGGATCAGGTACCACGCCGGTACGAATATTTATATATTGGATCGGGTACCACGCCATTACAAATATGTTTATGTTAGATCGGGTACCACGCCGGTACGTACATGTATATGTCGAATCGGGTACCACGCCGGTACGAATATGTTAATATTAGATCGGGTACCACGCCGGTACGGATATGTTTATGTTGGATCGGGTACCACACCGGTACGAATATGTATATGTTGGATCGGTAGCACGTCGGTATGGATATGTTTATATTGGATCGGATACCACGCCGGTACGAATATGTTTATGTTGGATTGGGTACCACACCGGTACAGATATGTATATGTTGGATCGGGTACCACACCGATACGATACATGAACATAGATTGTTCCCTGCAGGTCATGACTATTTGGACAAAAATAAGTCTCATAGCATGTGTGTACATATTTGTGTTGAGTCTGTGGATGTTTACAGTATGGTTGATACTTTTGATGGTTATGTGGCTTGTTTATGAGCAATATTTGATCTGTTATTGTTGTATTATTGATTCATTTAGTAATTGTTGTGTGATGATGTCTGTCTACTTATTATTTGATTTATGTTGTGTACATGCTATTAAATTGAGTTGGTTTATGATACCTACCAGTACATAGTGGTGTGTACTGATACTACCATGTACTCTTCTTTTGTTGAGTGCAGAAAGTGTTCTAGAGGCTCAGGCATGACCTCACCTCTAAAATTTGATAGCAGATCTTGATCCAAGGGTGAGCACTCCATCTCCAGGCTACCACGGGTCATCTTATTTATTCTTGTTCATCTTCGGACAATGAAATATTTTTTATTTACTTTATTTGGGATATCTTTTTAGACATGATCTTTGTTAGTAGTTCTTGTACGAAGACTTTCGGATCTTGGAAATTTTAGTAAGTAGTTTGTTTGACTTCCACACTAATAATGATTAGTCTTGGATTATTGTTATTATGTTGATTTTATAATAATATCATCTTTCTACTGACAAAGTGATTGGGTAATAGTTCGGATTAGATGGTTCTCCCACAAGTAGATTAGTGTGGGTGCCTCTCATGGCCATTTGGGTCATACACCTAACCTTTCATGGCACAATTCATTAGACTCAAGCAAATAAAAAGAATTAGAACTATTCTTGATCTCAACAGTCATTACATTGATCTTAAACAGGCCCTAGATGAGGTAACCTTTTCCTATATACACTTCTCCTTTGATAATTACAACCTTATCAGAAACAAATACATATTTGAATTCATTTTTGATAAACAATGATATAAAAATCAAGTTCTTTCTCAACTCCGGTACATGAAGGACGTTGTAGAGTGTCAATACTTTACCTGATGTCATTTTTAAGAAAAATTTTCCCATTCCTTCAACCTTTGTTGTTGAGGAGTTAGCCATATAAATCTGCTCATCTTAAGTTAAACAACTCCTTGTTAGCACATACATGGTGGGTGGCATCGGAATCAATCCATTAATCTCTAGGATTACCCACCAAGTTGCATTCTAAAAGCATGACACGTACATCATCCACGTCATTTTTGAATTCGACCATGTTGGCTTGTTCCTTCTTCTTACCTTTCTTAAGAGCCCAGCAATCCACAGACTAATGTCCAGCCTTGCCACATTTAAAACAGATTCCTTTGAATTTTTTTCAAAGGATTGTTTTGTTGTCCACATGTTTTCTTTCGTTTCTTTGAGTTGTTAAGATCGTCCTCCACAATGTTAGTTTCACTGATTGCGGAATTCCCTTTTGACCTCTTCTCAACTACCTTGTTATCTTCTTAAATACGTAACCTCACAATGAGGTCTTCAACTAACATCTCTTTCCTTTTATGCTTCAAGTAGTTTTTAAAATCCTTTCACAAATGTGGCAATTTTTCTATTATAGCCACTACTTGGAAAGCTTCATTCACAATCAAACCTTCTTCCAGGAGATTATGGATGATTATTTGCAATTCTTGCACTTGAGAGACGGTCTTATTGTCAATCATCTTAAAGTCAAGAAATCTTCCAACAAAGAACTTTTTAGTTCCAACATCCTCAGTTTTATATTTTCGTTCCAAAGCATCCCACAACTCTTTCAAGGTCTTCATACCGTTGTACACATTGTACTGATTGTCTAGAAGGCCACTCAATATATAATTCTTGCATAAGAAGTCCGAGTATTTTCATGCCTCCATTATAATAAATCTCTCCTTGTCTGGTGTCTCTTTGGACAATTCTAGAACATTTTCAGAGATAAACCTTTGAAGACTTAGAGTCGTCAAATAGTAGAACATCTTTTGCTGCCAAAAGTTTGAAATCTACTCCCAAAAAATTTTTGGGTTTCTCCGCAGGTGCCATTGCGGGAACAACACTTGTACGACTTGTCGTAGCAAGAGTTATTGCTGCTACCCTTGGCATTCCATCATTTGCATGACTTTCAACATTCATTTTGCTTTCACAAAAAGACAATCAATTTAATATGTCAGAATACTAATTATAAAGTTGTATAAACTTTAAACACCAACTTATTTCTAGTTTAACGATGAAATTTTTATGTTCTTATAATCGTCAACTGAATGAACTTTAACTCGTGATGAAGTTTTTACATCTTCAAATCACTATTAAGTTCAAACAGAGTAGAAAGCATCAAACTTTAATCTCTAGAAACCAAACAATACAAATTATGAATGTACTTTATTTATAAATGGTGAAAAAAATTCAGCAAACAAGCACAAAAAAAATATTTTTTTCAATAAATTGATTAAGATTGTTATTTCGGGTAATCTGTATATTTCTACCTAAACTTCAATACAAAGTTCAAGAACAACTTTCAAGAACTACAATGAAGTTACAACAACTTCAAATACAAGTCCAAATGAATAATCAAACGAACTATCAAAATGAAGTGTTTATCAACTTTAAAAAAGAAAATGAAGCAGAAAATTGGAGAATCAAGTCCACCGAATGCACGGTGTATCCTTAAGAAATTTATTCTCCTCAAGTACCCGAGGTAATGGAATCTTTCTCCCAGGATAAAATGATTCTCTTTCTGAAAATAGCGGTAACTCAAATTTTCAGAAACTTTGAACACACTCAACGATTTGATGATCACACGATAGTTTTGGAAGAAGAAGATTGTTTTTTCACTAAAAAATTGCCTTTACCTGAGAAAAATTCAGGTATTTATAGTCATCAAGGTGTTGCTTCATGAAGAGAAGCAACGGTTCAGAAAGGTGCACCCCTTCATAAAGGTACAACTCTTCGAAAAAGTCATGACCCATTGAAAAGGTCATAACCATCCAATCCGAAAAGGTGCCTAATCAAATTGCATTCTTTCTCTTGATATCTTTTCAAAAAAATACCTATTCATTTTTCATTTACACCTTTTAAAATCTGAACAGCACATACATAAACATTAAGGTGCGATTTTTCTGAAGTTTAATTTGCCACCTATTTCATATTATCCCATGCTAATTTATCTACGCTCAGAGCAATGACAATTAGCGCAGCAATAAAATTAATACCAAATGAAAAAAATCAAGAATGCCACACTTAGAAATTTGAACCTACGATCTAAAGCAATTCTTGAATCATTTTGTTACTACACAAGAATTTTCTCTTATTAAAATAACAACTAAGTCTCAATTCCAAATAAGTTAAAGTTGACTATATAAATAACTTGTATATATAAAAATAACTAATATTTATTCTATTTGTACAAAGTTATTTCTTGACAAAGGAAATTCAATTGATTTCATTTGGACCATGTAGGTCCACTTCTACAGTCAAGTCCGTTCGGGTTTCGTCTAACCATCGTGTCATTCAACATGTGTTGACTTCTATACATAGATGTAAATTATCTCCCTGTAATTCTAGATAAGCAAATGAAGATGCGGATTCAGGATCCGAACTCTCTGGGTGCTAAGTAAACTTATTGATAGGGGTGGAGTCACCTTTGATGAAGGGTGGTCAGAAGCACATCCTTCGTCAAAAAATTATGTGGTGAATAGAGGTTAAATGTTAATCATAATGAGTGTATATTTAATTTTGCACACTCTTAACATAGTTGAGAATAAAATTTGCACATCCTTCGCTGAATTTCTGGCTCCGTCACTACTTATCGATTCAATTGATCAAATTATTCATATAGGACAATTAACCAACCAATTAATTAAAAAAAACAATAATAAAATGACAAAACTTGATCTTTCAATAATATTACTAATATCATAATATAATATTTATAATTCATTTAAATGGTAGAATATACGTGTGTTGCCCTGTTTTAGTCAACAATGCTTTACAGAAAATAATTTTAAAAAATAAATGCTACAACTCCGAATCAAACACACGACCTATGGGCAACAAAAGTGCCGCTTTGCCACTTGCACTAGATAGTGTTTTGGTATTATGGGTGGCAGATTTAATATTTGACTATATCAGTATTAAAAAAACAAATGATGCAAATTGGGATCGAACCCACAACTTATGTGCAACAGAAGTGGCACTTTGCCACTTACAGTATATAGTGATTTGGTATTATGGGTGGCATATTTAATATTTGACTATATCAGCATATCTATATATATAGAGTTTCCTTCGAAGTTTGTGGTGGCGTGCCACCCCCACGACAATGAATAGATCCGCCCCTGAGCAAAATGATTTCTATAAATCATTAACTCTAGAAGTAGAACCTATTTGACTTATAATAAGAATCCTAAGTTGGTAGATTTTGAAGAGTTCAAGCAACACAGTAAGAATCCATTAAATAAGCTTCTCCAATACTTTTGATTTATGATATTTTTTAAACTGTATCTCTTTGGAAATGTAGTAGGTCACCTCAATCCAACTTCAAGCATTAGAATTTGATGCGGTTCAGCTTCCACATAGAAAACACATCTTTGGTACTATAATTATATATTTTCGTTGCGTATAGTTAAATAACAAGCTGTTGTAGTATAGTGGTGAGTTTTCCTGACTGTCACGCGGGTAACTCGGGTTTGATCCTTGGCAACAGTGCTTCTCTTTTCTTTTTGCCATTTTATCATCCAATTTTGTTTTCTCTGTAAGTTGGTCTCTTTTGTTTAATTGAGCTTCCGTTATACGTTAGAGAAGATACCTACAAGACAAATAGAAAAAAATAAGATAGATAAAGGTGAATCAAGATTCATAGGCGGATCAAAGTTGAAAAGAAATTATTGGTTGGATGTAGACGAAGCCAAATATAGTTAGATGAAGCCGTAGGAACTCCTGTAACGCAATCCCAACTACATGAAGTTAACTCACCAAAACGAATGGATCACTTTCTAATCCTCACTCCCAAAGTCTTATCCTCAGAGCTATATAGGAATCTCAATTTGAAAAGTGGCAAACAATTCTTCAAAATGGCTATTTAATTTAATTCTTACAACTTTTACTACTAGCAAAGCTGATAAATAAACGAGAGCTCCTTTTCAATGCCAAAACGTGATTTGGTCTCCAATTTCTGACATTTACAATGACGAATCATGGGAGTCCTCTCTCTTGTCAGGGACCTCCACTAGGATTTCTTATCTTCTGTTTTTTCTTCTTTAATTTTTCCATACATACGTGTGTTTCCTGTCTATTTCTGCCATATTTTGGTCAAAGTCATCCAATTGTCAGAAATCTAAACCCAAATTTGCTTAAGGCAATTGGCATTTAGTTGCTGTTGTGTGCTTAAAAGACAAACATAGCCATGAATCTTTCTGGACCACCTAAAATACTAGAGGGAAGCCCCAATTTTTCTTGAGAAGCCCACTTTCAGTAGTCCGGTCCAAATGTACCACAAAAACAACGATTTGTTATTAGTGTAAACAACATAAATCTCTACCTATTGAAACTAATTACATAAAATTTTTCTAGTTTTTTTTCTCTCAAATTTTACAAATATACTCATACATTCGACTGCCCATCATACATAGCACGAATATATGATAAAACAGTTAATCCTATATTTAAGATAAGATGATAAAACATAATCTCCTATATTTATGGAAAGAGTAATCAGATAAAATATTTCATTCCCTTAAATAAAGCCATTAATTACCTATAATTATGTTTTGTATGATTAAATAAAATAACTGAAATTTAAATTCAAAAAAACTCTTAAACATCACTGTTAGTTTTCCTAATTTTTAATGACGTTTTTGAAAGAAAAAAAAAACCGTCTTCGTCTTTCTTCAATTCTCGAAAAAAAAATATGAACATCCCCATATTGTTGCGTCATTTCGAAATTTGGGAGTTGAAAATCATTTATCAATTCTATAAAAGTGATGCAATAATTATTTCTAAAAGTATTAACTTTTTTTAAATTGATTGCTACGATCGCGACGGAATTGAATATTGACAATGTTCGTAAAAAAATCAAAGTAAAATACACAACAATTTCACATGTATGAGGGCAACTTATACATTTAAAAAATAAACTCAGTAATGTATAATAACATACTACACATCTAAATTTTTCACATTAAACATGTATGACCTATATATATTGACAGAAGGTATAATGAAAATTTATACATAAATAAGACTTTCTAACAGTAGTATACCACATAAAGCATAAAATGCATCTTATAAGGATTTTTAATGTATAACATATTAAAATATATATTTTAAGGCTTATATTATACATTAGAATAAGTATAAGGGAAACTTATACATTTTAAAAATAAACTGCAGTAATGTATAATATGACATTATACATTACTGCAGTTTATTTTTAAAATGTATAAGTTTCCCTTATACTTATTCTAATGTATAATATAAGCCTTAAAATAAACTGCAGTAATGTATAATGTCATATTATACATCTAAATTTTTCACTTTAAACATGTATGACCTATAAGCTTGACAGAAAGTATAATGAAAAATTATACAAAAATAAGATTTTTTAACTGTAAAATACAACATAAAACACAACTAATGTAATAAGAACTTCTAATGTATAACATATTGAAAATATATATCATTAGACTTATATTATACATTAGTCTTCCAAAATAACTAATGTATAATGCCTGATATATTATATCTTATACTTTCAAATAAAAACTTCAAGAATGTATAATGTTACACCATACATATAAAATATTAACATTATACATTATTTATCTATAAACTTGTCCAGAATGTATAATGTAACCTTATACAAAATTCATAGATTATAATTCTATAATTCGACTAAATACAAAAGCAGTCTCTTCTATATATACAAAAACTTACATTATACATAAGTGTGTTAAATAAAGTAATGTATAATGTATAAAATCTACATCTTTGGACACGATGACAAGTAATTTTTTCCTATCGTAGCAAATCACTTATTCTTTTGAGTAGCCTCGGTGTACAAATTGCAGTTATCTTGCAACCACAAAGCTAGCCTGTTTCAACAAAAAAATAAACATAAAGTTAGATAAAATATTGAAACATATAAAATAGAATCTTTGAAACATAAAGTTAGATCCAAGAATATTGGAAGAATTTGATTTTACAAAATAGAATCTTTGAAAGAATATTAAAAAAATATAAAACGAAGCAAGATCATTCATTTTCAGAAATAGAATATATAAACAAACATTAAATAATCAAATAATTAGGATTTAGATTCTTACAGAAGATTGAGTAAGTGATTTCGTTGATTCAATCGTTTGAATAAACATCGTTGTGCTCTGTTCACAAGATTCATTTTCCGTGGCATGTTCCACCCCGTTGTGCTCTACTGATGAGGATGATGACCCAATTGAGATTTTTTGAAGCTTCTGATAATTCGTCGCCATTTTTTTTGCCTTTGTTTTCTCAAACAAGTCCATAACTTTCTGACTTGGTGAAGTTAAAAAAAAAATTAAAAATGAATGAATGAAATCAATAAGTTCAATTAATGTTCGAAAACTTACAATGATAAACTCTTATGATTGCTTGATTTTAGGCGTGAAACAAGGGATTGAATAATGGAGGATAAACTGATTTGTAATGGGAGAGAAAAAAAGGGAGGAAAAAACGGCCTTTTTTGAATGTAAATACTTTGGGAGAGAGGAATTACCAAATAAGAGGGAGGAAAAAGTGACCTTTTTTGAAGGAGAGGAAAAAGCAGCCTCTTTGAATGTATAAAGAGGGAGGAAAAAACTACCTTTTTTGAAGGAGAGAGAAATTACTAAATAAGAGGATTATTGTAATTATTTTGGGATTTATGTAAATACTTTATCAATTTGAAATTTAATGTAATTATGTAACTTTAACTTGTGTATATAAGAGAGTTTTAATTGTTATTATCTGTTCCACGGAAGTGATACTTCAGTAATCAAATGTAAATAATTTGCTGCACCATTATATACATGTAAATAATTTGTAAGAAAGAAAAATATTTTTTTCATATGAATAATTAATATAATGTGAAAGACTGAATACCTCGAGATCCTCCTAAACTTGATGCACTAATTTATACATCTTCCTGAACGGCACACATAAACAATTTTTCATCCTGATTACCTTTAAACTTGGCAGTTTGACAACCTTGACCCCCTTAATACCATCATGATAAAAATGTTCTCTCTAGGCATGAGTGGGATGGGAAAAAGATTGAAAAATAATCTTCTTTCGGAGTATTAATTGTCACATAGTTATATAGAATGATAAGTATATTTTTTCCAAAATTGCATTTTTCTTAATATAAAATGTATACTTTATGCTAATCTTTTCATTTGTATCTTTAGTCACAAGCATTTGTTTCAGTTATGATTTGTTCTTTTTTTCGAGCAAATATATTAAGAAGTTGGTTGAAATTCTGTTTCTTATCTTATGTTTTGTTCTTTATTTTCCCATACGTGTTCTTCTTGTAGTAGAACTTGTAGTCAAGGCCGTAAACTGTCAGAATTATACTCCAAATTTACCTTGGCAGCTAGTTACTGTTGCTTTTATAAATACAAGTTATGTAGCCGTGAATCTTTCTGGACCACTGAAAATTAAATACAACAAATTAGTAGAGACAAGAATAAATTCAACGGTTTATATCTGTTCCAAGGAGATAGTTCAGTAACCAAAAGTCGGGCAGATGCACTTTAGACGATGCTGTATCATGTCAGATTGAAGAATTTACTCCATTAGTCGTTTGTCAGGAGACATAAGGGATAACTAATTCAGTATTAATTTTAATATGAGGTTATTTCATGTTTGGTTGGGATAAAATGCATGGGATAACTCATTCCTGGATTAGTTATTTTGGGATTATTATAGTATTATTTTTATCCCTTTCTGAAGATGGAATAACTAATGTCGGGATAACTAATCCCATGATAATTAATTTCGGAATAACTTTTTTTTCCAACCAAACGACCCTATACTAAATAATATGCACCAAAAAAAAAAAAAAACAGATAATATAAAATGAAATTAAAGAGAACTTGATAACTTAGTGCTTATTAGTCCATTGGTTAAGTGCCGACAACAGGAATTGTTCAAATAGTAAATACTCATTCACGTTAAATCTTAAGATTGTGACTTCGAATCATCAGTATTACCCGTATATATGTGTGTTAAGCATGCTAATTTAAATTTCTAAGTTTCGGAAAGAAAAAATTTTACTTGGTAGACATTGCATGCTCACAAAGAATCACAATTTAAATTAGTGTTGCGAGTTTGTACTCTATTGGTATTTTGGTTTCTACTGTCTGGTTAATAATGATGTTTAAAAATAAAATTGGATTTCCCGAAAAGGAGAATAGAGACATACCAAATCATAATTTGATACTTGTAAGTTGTATATGATCATTAAGTGAACTTGGGTAGTGTTAATTGCAAAGAACTCAAGTCCTAATGGCTAATGGTACCATTAGTAATCATAATTCATTGGATTGTACATTTCGAAGCTGTCTGGGATTATATCAATTAATACAAAGATTTTGTTGCTGTTGCTTCATAATCTATTTTGATTACTCCTAGGAAGATATGCGCGTAACGTCACATATTTGGCTATTTGGTGTATAACATTATTAGGACTAAGGAGGAAGTTTCATGGGACAATAATAAAAGAATTAAAGAAACCAAATTAGATCAAGGTTGCCTGAATAATAGAAGATGGGTACCATGTCTGTCACGAGAAGATCACGTGCAAACATGTCCTCGTTTATACAGTACAAGTATGTCTTTTTCTAGTGTATTATATATCTACCAGCTTGGAACATCTTGAAAATCCTAAACACATGAGTGTTATTTAATCTTCATTGTCTCCTCTTTTCTCTAGGTTCTTTTTCTTCAACCATCTTATGTCGTGTTATGGTCCGTACTTAATTATTACTAAGAATTGACTACACCAAACATTATTTTCTTTACACCAAAAAAGGACCCCTCAAACCACACACACTACTAAAACGTCAGTAGTTTCCTAGTGTAATGGTTCAGTGGCTATTCACAGCGTATATTTTGATAGAATTATTGAGAAAAGAAAAGCTAGTAATAGTGTTTTACATGAAAAAATTTAGGAAGTGTCTCCATGTTTTAATAAGAATCTGTTTCCCATCATATTTTCTCCCAAGTTGGTTCAAAGAGAAATGGATGGAAAAATCATATTTTTAACACAAATTTCTCATCGATTCACGAGGGCAAAAACTTTATTTCTAGTAGTGTCATAATGAAGGCTAACTATAATGATAATGTAGTTTTTTTTTTTTTTTTTGATATTATCTATGTATATTGCTTAAATATAATATAAGTTGGAAATGGAGGTTGTCAAGGAAAAGTTATTGGAGAAAACGAAAGACAGAATTGGAAAGGTAAAACCATTGTCCTGTTCTCGCTAAACATGTCAAATTAATTTAAACTTGGTTGGAATGAAGGTTACCATGTGATTTTAATATTAATTAGTAGACTTTCCTGTCTACTGTTTGTCTCGTAATCTCAGTTTAATTCCTCTTTATTAGATTTGGACCAGTTTATCTTAATATTGGATTCTTAATGATTGGACCATATAGTACAGCTTGATCAGTAGCCTAATCTAACAACTTTTTGACTTATGGAATGTTAGCTAATCTAATGGATAATAGATAAGAGGGGGAAAACCCCAGCATGAAGGGAAAAACAAAGGTGTAAGTCGATGAACTAAAATTTTCGCAATTCACAAAGTTTGAAGAAGTACCTAGCCAAAGATTGTTTCCACAGTTTGAATTCATGACCTTCTGATCGAAAAAAAATGACTATATCAATTAGTCTAAAATTTCCTTCAGGCACGACATGAAGGAAAAACCAAAAAATTGTGCATTTAAAACGAGCAGAACTGAAACTTCGTGGAAATTTCCTACTAACCTTCTGGATAAAGAAATTAAATTGCAGTAACTATTGAAGTATAACTCAAAGATTTTCCAAGAAAATAGTGCATATATACTGCAAGCCTTTTAGCTTACATGGCCGACCAAGTCATCACGTATCCCCGTGGACGATATACCTACAGGCTACAATATATAATGTTTTCAATTTTAAAATTATTGGATATTTCTTACCCAAAAAAATTATATATATATATATATGGTCACTTAGCTTTGTGTCTATTATACAAAAGTCATTTTTCTTCCATTCATTATATAAAAGTCATTTTACTTTGCTCGGTCGTCACAAAAGTTACTATGATGGAATTTTACAATAATCCCACCAGAAAAATGATGTGGCAACCTTAATTAGTTCTTAATTTTAATTTAAGAGAATATAAGATATTATTCATATCTTGACCCTTTTTATATGTGTCTAACCCAATTTTTTTTATAAATTATATAACGGAAGAATATCAATTTCTTAATAGGTCAGGCTACCAAGTGAAGATTATTTTCATTAAAAAAAAATTGATTGATATTTTTGTGAAACATTTCATAATATTGCATTCATCTGTCAAAATAGTGCATCGAAAAAGAGCAATAAACAAGATGATTTCATCAAAACACATAAAATAGAAATACGTGTATAATATTATTTTTTTGAAGATTATTTTAATTCTTTGAAGATAAATCAACATGCTAAAGATAATTTTAAAATAAAACTTTTTTAATTTTTTCATCGAATAAGTATTGTTAAAATTTGATCAAATAATGTTATCGACAGTTGTGTTAATAAAAGTCACAAAATATAAGTAATTTAATAGATAAAATAAATTATTAGATATTTAATGTTTATATTTATCAATTGAATTAATTAAACAAAATGTAATTTAGCAGAAACTGAATATTATAATGAAAAATTCTAAGAGAATTAACCGAATAGTCAAATAATTAAAATCACAAAGAAAAATTCAATAAATAGAGTAGTTTATTATATTATTATGATATACCGAATGCAAAGGCCAAGAGGCAAGAAAGAAATGTATGAAAAAATAATTTTAGCAATTACACGTCACAATTTTAAAAGGAAAAAAAATAATTTTATCAATTACATGTCACAATTTTAGATGAGAAAAGTAATTTACCAACCACATGTCACAATTTTAGAGGATTTTAAAAAAAAGTAAAATTATCATAATCTTATCAATTACAGGTCATAAATTTAAAGGAGAAAAATAATTTACCAACATATGTTTCAATTTTAGAGGATTTTAAGAAAATTAAAACTATTATAGTGTCATTGTGAGGATTACCAAATTTTGATATCCTCCCTTATATATAAGTATAATTTTCGTTTCATAGAAATATCAACCGATTTTTTTTTATGAAAATATTCTTCACTATGTGGCCTAATCTATTAAGAAATTGATATTTTTTCGTTATATAATCTATAAGAAAAATTGGGTTAGGCACATATAAAATGGGTCAAGATATGAATAATATATTATATTCTTTTAAATTAAATTAAGAACTAATTAATGTTGTCACATCATTTTTCCGGTGAAATTATTATAAAATTCGATCATAGTAACTTTTGTGATGTCCGAAGTAAAGTAAAATGACTTTTGTGTAATGAATAAAAAAAAGTGAGTTTTGTATAATAGATGGAAAACTAAATGCCCATGCAAAACTAATAGATGAAATTTACTCTTACATCTTAACATAATCGTAAAATACTTAGGAATCATTTGGCAAGATGTATCACAAAACTTAATGTATATTACATTACTCATTGTATTATTTAATCTTTGTTTGATAGAATTTCAGCCTATGTATAATTAATACATAGCAAATCATGATATTAATAATACAATGATTATCCGTACATGGATAAATACGATTAAAGACATATTTATCCATAATAAATCAAACTAAATCATAAATAAGAAATAATATGACAATAACTAATCTCAGTATTACTAATACATCTTATTTGATATTATTATTGTACTCTTTACCAAATGACTACTTAGTGACTTATTTTTATTTGTTTACGTGTTGATGAAAGAAGTTATTCGATATTTATATTGACTAAAAGGTAATAAATATTTAATAAAATAATTAAAATGTACGCAAATTATTAAAAAACTATCCTGAAGAGGAGTGTGAAGTGGCAGGTGATTGAGAAGGTAGAGACTAGAGATGGGCAGGGCTTAAGATTCCAAATGTATTGGGGCTTGCGGGGGACCCTGTTTCTTGGTAATGTCCTTTCTTTTTGTTAAATATTGCATGCTTTGACCACACACATTACTCATCCTCTATATAAGAACACCTTAACCTTCTGCCACTTCAAATCCATTTGCATTCCTCTACTACTTTGCTAAGTCACACACACAAAAAGAAAAACAAGTTTTTTTCCACACCTTTTTCCTAACCTTTAAATTCAAATAAATTGTCTATAGAAATGAAGATGAGCAATGCTGGTTGTGCAAGTCATGAGAGCTCAAAGAAGAAAATGTCAAGTAGAAAACTCGGAAAGTTTCTTAAGGAGCAAAGAGGGAGGCTTTACATAATGAGAAGATGTGTAGTCATGCTTCTTTGCTGGCATGATTGATAATGAAAAGGGCTGTCAATGCACTATAGTTTCCACATAGTGGTTCGAAGAAGGCCAAAGTCTATCGCACGCAGTTGAACCACAACATAATGAAAAATTCCACCAAAAGGGGCAGGCCCAGAGCGGAGATTTCCATCGGTTCGAAATTAAATCTTGATTTTCGGAGTGACAAAATGAGAAAGTCCAACTTAGACCCCGAGTTCGAGAAGGGTATCGTTTGCAGCTGTTTAGTTATTAATACCTTTTTGTTCCAAATTGCAAATAGAAAAGTGAAATATTTAGCTAGCTAAGAAGTTAGAATTAGTTCCTATATTCCCATGAGTTGATAAACCAGTTCCTCTAGCTCATTATTTTTGATACGTAATAATGAAAAGAGACATTATTCTGGTTTGCAACATACACAAGCTCAGCTCTAACTTGATTTCAATATCATTAATATTCTTTGAATTGGTCCTAACATAACAACATTCATGAGTATGTGCTTTGAGAGAGACGAATTAGGCGTACCCCCTTTTGCTTTCGTTTTTTAGCCTTTTTCGAAAGCCTTTTCTTTTTAAGACTTTTTTGGTATTTCTAGGAGAGACGAAAAAGTCTTTAAAAAAAGGCTTTAATAAAATTATGTAAGCATTTTATTCTTTTTCTTATACATATCTATATGCATAATTCAAGTTATATAAAGAATGAATTCAAGCGCTTAAGCACTCATACTCTTTGAGCCAAACACAAATAGCCTATACAGAAAATTAGTAAAATATTTCAAATAAAGTTATTAAGCACCGAATTTGTGGAAACTACTAGCAATTGGTGTGAGGGTTAAAGAAGTAGACGAAAGAAAATAGCACTAACACTTTTTTCTTTTTTTTTTGAATATTATTAGCAACTTTAGTAGCAAGTTTAGGATAAAAAATGGAGTAATTAATCATCCATGAATTTAAAATTTTGTGTCCATCGTTGGCTTGGATCGGAAATATTAAATACAAGACGATTAACGTACACAATTAAGAGAAGCATAAATATGGTTTCTTGTTTGAAAATGAAAAAAAAAAAAAAAAAAACAGTATACAAAAACAAAGTGGGGGCATAAGTTGCAATAATGAATATTTGTCAATCATGGAAATATATTTGGTAGTTACAAAATGTATCCACACGGCATGGTTGGACTCTCTGTGAAAAAAAAGATAAAATTATTGGAGGAGGCATGTGGGTTTGTTCCCAGTGAAATGACACCAGAATGTCCTGGCTAGCTGCTATATATTTTTTTGTCTTTCTTATTGGACTCCATATTTGCATTTTCTACCATTCAATTTTAGAAGAAATTAATTCTCACCTCTTATGTTAATGAAATTATAAGCCTATAATTAATATGGCAAAATAACTTCATGCTTGTCTAATTAATTAGCGCCATTCGATCAACTTTAATCTCCGTGATATGGACGAGATATAAGGAGGCAAAGTTGAGATAATTTGGACATGTGAAGAGAAGATCCACAGGTGCTTCAGTGAGGAGATGTGAGAGATTGACTATAATAGGTATAAGGAGAGGTAGACGTAGATCAAAGAAACCTTGGAGTAGGGTGATTAGACCGGACATATATCACACACCTATAGCTTACATAGAACATGAATCTAAATAGAAAAATATGGAGGTCGACGATTATTGTAGAAGGTTAGAAGATAGTCGAGCATTATCTAGTTTTCTTATTTGTTGCATTGTTTCTACCATGGCTCCTTGTATTTGCTTTACATTTTTTATTTCTTAATTATATGTTTTATGTGAATCGAGGTTCTACTGGAAACTGTCTCTCTACCTTTTCAAGATAAAGATAAAATTGTGTACGCATCACCCTTTCCAAATTCTATTTTATGAGATTGCACTAGTATATTATGTTGAGCCGTGGCCCATGTTTCAGCCAAAGGCCCATGGCGTAATCCGATTCTCTTTTGGTTTCCAATCCTATTCGAAAAAAGATTCGAATTTCTATTCCTATTTTGTGTTGGTTTGGCTTTAGGAAAAGCACCACCCATCATCTATAAATAGGATTATTTGAGAGAGAATTATTCATGCTCATTGGTATTTGTCTTTGAGAGACATTAGCACATAAGAGAGGTTTTTTAGAGAGCTTTCACCCAAGAAAAAAGAGAGAAAGAGAGTTTAGTTGCTGCAATTTTTTTCTTCAACCAGCCAAGTTCAGATCGCGTTTGCTGGCTCGTTCACCGTTGGATCAGGATGAAATTTTAACTTAGTGTTTATAACATCTTGGTTTTGATTTAAATGGTGGAGATTAAATTTAGAGGTTCACATCATATGGTTTTGAGTCTTGAATAATAGCTCTGTTTCGAATAATTTCTCTTGATTACCTTTGTTGGTGTAACTATTGCGTCTTCATATTTGACTCTTGTTGTGTGTCCATTTGGAGAATATTTGTAACCCTCTAATTTTTATAGGCAAAAGCACTTAATATTGTTGCTTATGTTATCAATTTGTCTCTTGTAGTTGCTTTGGATGGTGATGTTCCAAACAGAGTTTGGTCTGCTAAAGATGTTTTCTATGATCACTTGAAAGTCTTTGGATGTAAAACTTGTGTGTATGTTCCAAAAGATGAGACGTAAAAACTGGTTATGGTTAAGATGGGTTTGGGTATCGCTTTTATGATCCTGTTGATAAGAATATTATTAGAAGTCATAATGTAGTGTTCTTTGAAGACCAAACTATTAAAGATATTGATAAAACTGAGAAAATAAGTTCTCAGAATAATGAGAGCTTAGTTGATGTTGTTTCAGTTCCTATTACTGATACATCTATTTCACATAATAGAACCCAAGATAATAATGCAGATGGTGGATGTAAAACCTACAAACGATTTGCTTAGTGATGTTATGGTTAATCAACAATCAACTTCTGTTCAGGTAACTACTTCAGATGTTCCTGAAACCTCTTGTAGAAGATCTTCTAGGGAGAAGCAAAAATCAACACATATTCTCCAAATGAGTATGTGCTTTTGACAGACATAGGAGAACCTGGAGATTATGATAAAGCCATGCAAAATACTCACAGAGATGAGTGGGTAGAAGCTATAAAAGATGATATGAAGTCATTCCATAAAAATGACACATATGAGTTAGTAAAATTATCGAAAGGTAAGAAAACTCTAACAAAGAAATGGATCTTTAGAGTAAAGCAAGAGCAACATATCTCTGCGCCTAGGTATAAGGCGAGGTTAGTTGTCAAAGGCTTTGGCCAGAGAAAGGAGTTGACTTTGATGAAATTTTCTCCCTCGTCGTGAAAATATCTTTTATTCATATGGTGCTAGGCTTAGATGTAACTCTAGATTTAGAGGTTGAGCAGATAGATGTCAAGACTGTTTTTCTTCATGGTGATTTAGATGAAGATATTTACATGGAGCAGCTTGAAAATTTTGTAGTCAAAGAAAAAGAAGATCATGTCTGCAAATTAAGAAAGAGCTTGTATGGCTTGAAACAAACTCCAAGATAATGGTACTTGAAGTTTGAATTTGTCATTGAAAAGCGAGGATACAATGAAACTTCTTCAGATCACTGTGTATTCTTTCAGAAGTTCCCTGATGATGATTTCATTATTTGACTATGTTATGTGGATGATATGTTGATTGTTGAAAGAAATAAATCTAAATTCTAGTTCTTAAGAAAGAGTTGAGCAAATCTTTTGCGATGAAGGACTTGAGACCATCAAAGAAAATTTTAGGCATCCAAATACACAGAGATAGAGATAAAAGGAATTATCATTGTCCCAGAAGCAGTACATTAAGAAGGTACTGAAGAGGTTTAATATGATAGAAAAAAAGTGGTTAGTACTTCTCTTGCTAAACACTTCAAATTGAGTACGACCTAGAGTACATCTAATAATGAAGAGAAAAAAGAGATGTCTTGTATTCCCTACTCTTGTGCAGTTGGAAACTTGATGTATGCTATAGTTTGAGCTAGATTGGATATTCCACATACTATAGGAACTGTTAGTAAATTTCTTTCTAAACCTGGAAAGGAACATTGGGATGATGTAAAATGGATACTAAGATATTTAAAAGATACTATAAATATGAAGTTGTGCTTTGGTAGTGGCACACCTGAACTTGTTTGCTACACAGACTTTGATTTGGGAGGTAATCTTGACAACTCAAGATCCACTTTCAGTTATTTGATCACTTTTGCAGGGTGAACTATTTCATAGCAATCAAGACTACAGAAATGTATAACTCTATCCATCACAGAAGCTGAATATATTATTATCTTTGAAGGTGCTTAAGAATTGTTTTGAATAAAGAAATTTATGAAAGATCTTGACTTTGAGAAATCAAGATTCGTCTTATTTTGTGATAATCAGAGTGCTATTCATCCCACCAAGCACTCCATTTTTCATTCCAAGTCCAGGCATATTAGTAGAAAGTATCATTAGTAGAAAGTAGAATGGCTGTGGAAGAGAAATTATTTGAGGTTGAGAAGATACACACGGATGAAAATCCTTCAAATATGCTAACAAAGGTGTAGAACTTTGGCAGGCGTGAAGCCTGTTATGAGTTCCTCCACTTGAAAAGCCATTTGGCCCCTTGACTGGAGGGGGAGTTTGTTGGGCCGTGGCCCATGTTCTAGGCCAAGGTCCATGGCCTAATCCTATTCTCTTTTGGTTTCCAATCTTGTTCGAAAAAGGATTCGGATTTCTATTACTATTTTGAGTTGCTTTGGCTTTAGAAAAAGCATCACCCATCATGTATAAATAGGACTATTTGAGAGAGAATTATTAATGCTCATTGTTATTTGTCTTTGAGAGACATTAGCACATAAAAGAGATTTTTGAGAGAGCTTTCACCAAAGAGAGAAGAGAAAAAAAGAGTTTAGTTGTTGCAGTTTTTCTCTCCGGTCAGTCAAATTCAGATCGCATTTTCTAACTTTTTCACCATTGGATTGACCTAAAATTGTGGATGAGTGTTCCTAACATCTTGTTGTTTGATTTGAATGGTGAAGATCAGATTTAAAGGTTCGCAGTAGATGACTTTAAGTCTCGGACAGTAGCTCTATTTTGGGTGATTTCTCTTGATTTACTTTTATCGGTGTAGCTATTATGTCTCCGTGTTTGGCTCTTGTTGTATGGCCATTCGGAGAATATTTGTAATCCTCTTATTATTATAGTGGAGTAATTTTGATTTATGTGATCCAGTAATTATTACCTTTGACTTGAAGGGTTTCTCCACGTTAAATTTATTTGATGTTCTTTACTTTCTTTGTTTTTGTATTTACCTCTTTCCATCACTAAAATTAACATATTATTGTTATTGCAACAGTTTCACTATATCAAGGTAAATACATGTGATTGTCTCCATCAATTCCATTTTATATTACTGTGTTTCACTGGAATACATTTTTGAGAAAGATTTGGTGCATATTGAATTGTATCTTGAAACTCTCATTGTCCTAGCTATGCTATGACATTTTTATGGACATAAATCCAAAAGGTGTCATTAAAACCATATTATAAATTTTGAAATTAAATACAAAATTTCCTATAAAATGAAAAGAATCATGTAATATCGGTGGATAACATAGAAAAAAAGGGTTGTATTTGTCTGAATATTTGATAAGTGTTATAATGAGGTGATGTTATACATGTATAATGATATTTGATGTTTAAGTCTCATTTAGCCATTATAATAAAAGTATCTAAAAAATAGATTAATGATTTTGTGTATTAAAAAGAAGGAATAATGTAATTGCTAACCAGTATAACTTAAAAATTCAAAAGAGTATGAATGTAAAAAAGTAACATCAGTATGAATGTAAAAAAGTAACTTCAGTTGTCTTTCCACGCTTATATAATGTAGAGAATATTTCTCTAACATATCTTATAATCATAGTAAGAGTGTGAAAATATTATCACTTTTGATAATTATTATCATATTGTCTCTCCACGCTTATATCTGTGCATTCAATCACTTGTCTTCTTTCAGGCATATTATGCACTGCTACCACATTCCTTTCAAGAATGGATCAAGTTGTCAACTTTCAAATTCATCATATATTGCTACCATATTCACTCATGGAATAGAGCATAACAATGGGATATGTTTCATGACTTTTCACCAAACATCCATTATTTTGTTTTAGACATCATAATATCATCAATATAGTGTATTGAGATTCAAACTCAATATTTTATTTATATAAAGACGTCTTAGGATATAACTTGATGGGACTTTGAACCCAACATCTTATCATCATGGTGCATTGGAACTTTTAACCTATTGTCTTATACTCTTAATGAGATGAGACTTAAATTCATCATCATACCTTTTAACAATATTGTTCTTTATGAACAATTTTAAAGCATAAGTGGTTCCAAATTAATTATTTTTTCTCAAATCCAATAATAATTATATCATTAGTAGCAAAATATAAATAATATAAGAAATCACTAACCTTGAAATTATCTTTAGATTTATAAACTCACCTTGTTTTGATAGAGTCTCGTGTTGATAACGTGTTCTGAAATATAAAACAGAGAAGAAGAAGGAATAGAGAAAAAAGAGAGGAGACTTCTTTTTTTCTCATGAGGAATGCTGAATTACAATGAAGGAAAACTCCTTTATTTATAGGGGAAAACTAACGTTGGGGTTTCTAACTTTTTCATAAATAAACATTCACTATATATGGTAAAATAGACATTCACTATATATGATAAAGTAAACACTTATTATATATGATAATATATTTATAACAAACACGATATTTTAATAAAAACTATCAATAATACAATTACCTTATTTGTCAGCCAGTCAAAAAAATAAATACATGCATCATTGATCCAGGTACTATAATAGTGAGCTCTTTTGAAGCTTATACAAAGTATCACAAGAAAGAGCCATCAACAAGAAAAGAATGATTTAGTGAAGGGTTGATTGGTAAAATAGATTATAATTTAAGTAATAATTAGTGGGTGTTTTTTTTATAAAACATAAAAGCGTGTGGTAAAAAGAGTCCAAAAATTCAATTTTGACCCAAAAATTAATTTTTTAATTATTTTTTGGAATTTTGAATTTTTTGTCAAAAAAACTAAATAAATTTTACTAAAATATATTTCTAAAACTACTTGAGATATTTATTATCAGATAGTTGCTAACAATCCTTTTGTAAAGAGTGAATCATATTGTGCGTGTCTCTGGAATCTAAAGTGGCTTTTTACACGTGTAACTTGTACACACCGTTTTATAGATTGGTCAAAATCAAGCGATCCTGATGTCTTGGTCCCAAAAAAGAGGAAGGAGCTACATTTCGGGGGAAAAAAAGAAAAAAAAGGAAAAAATACAAAGTTGCTATTATTGGATAACCTATATATAAAGAGTAGAATTCTTTCAATTGTTTTGCTCACGTCTCTTTACACTTTGTTGGATGGTGGTTTTTCATGATACAGTATGGTATCGTTATTAAAAAAATTACGGAAAAGAGCCTAAAATGTCCTTTAACTATGTGAAATGGTGCAAAAATGCCCTTTATCTACCTATTAGGCCTGAAATGCCCTTCCCATTTACCTATTGGGTCTATTTTACCCTTCATTTAACAGCTGAATATTGGGTCCACTTCATTTATGACATGACATATTTCTATTGAACAATTATTATTTAATTAAATTAATTTGATCCTCTAAATACCCAACTCACCCAGCCAAATAACCCGACTCAACAAATATAAACCGCTTCAATTCCTTTAACAAAACACAATCCCCATTCATCGATTTAGCTCCAATTCCTTTAACAAAACAGAATTCCCATCCAATTCCTTTAACCGGACCAGGAAAATGGATATACAACCCAAGTATAACCTAGGATATCACACAAATTAATAACTCTTTGACCTCGCTCTTCATTTTCTGAGATTTTACATCCTTCAAAAATTCTTTCCATTCGTCATTCCTGTAATCTGATTCACAAAGAGAGCTCAAACAAACATCTTTTGCACATGGGACAGAAAGTTTCTGTCTTCAATTGATTTGATCAGATAGGCCCAATTATCGATAATGTGAGAACATTAGAAGTACCTGATCAAATTTAGTATACCTTATACCGTTTACTGACCAAGACCACATTAGCAGGCGCTATCACAGTGACTACATAAACCAGTAACCTCTAAGCAGCATAACAAAAAATGTGTCATAGTTAAAGTTTCTCAACGTTTCATATATCTAGAAAAGTTGTATACCTTGTAAGTAACTGATTGTAAATCAATCAAATTCCACGAAAAACACATATGGTAGCAGTAGTTGCGTACACTTAGAAAAATGGCTATAAATAAGCCTCATTAGATGTCTAAATATGGACAATTTCTAGCGATAAAGTCTAATATTTTTCTTACACTTGAAACCTGTTTCCTCATTACATCATTCTAATTTGATGCAAGCTCCATTCAACATAAAACACCTCAGTTATCATGTAACTAGAGAACCATCGAACAATTGCTAATGTGTTCTTGATGAATATCATAGAGAAACGATAAGGAAAAAGCAAATACAAATTTCCTTTGCATGAAAACAAACATAACAACCGCAACTATTTGTTTTTTTCAAATAATACGCTCGACCCAAAAAAAAAGGAGAAACAAAATAGCAAACAAACCTCACGAGTTTCACGATAATCATCATCTTCAACACGATGCCAAATTTGATGACAAGAAAATTTGAATGATCATTCACGTCCTTAAATGTACTGCTACAAACACTAACGCCAAAACATGTTATTGGCTACAATTACTTAGGGAAAATATTTTCAAATTAGTTGTTATAATGAGAAGGCGACATAGAAATTTATAGCAAAAATGCAAAATAAGAAGCATCTATCTACTAGAAAAACACAAAGCTAGGAAAACAAATAATTATGGATAGAACACTATATCATAAATTTTGAGCTTTCCTCGCTTTTGTGGTATACCAAAAAACTAGTATGAATTCAATCCCATTTTATCTTCGAACTGAACATAATGTCTTCTTTTATCACTATCAAGGACTGACTTTAATTGTATCAAAAATAAGGCCAAATATTGAAGAAAAAGATCATCTTTCTGCCCATCCATTTTCTATCTAGGCTGCTAGAAAACTAGACTCGAGAAATATCACCGATTACAGCAATAATATACACAACGTATTTTCACCGATTACCTGTTCTTTCTATGGGAAGTCTTTTTGTACCTAATAAGAAGTTACGCCGTAAATTTAAGCAACTCAGGCAACAATCTCCATCACAAGTACATCCAACATTCGAGCTCAACTAGTGACATTAAAGTACAGCATAATTTATAGAGAGATTTGTACTAAAAATATTGGATAGTTGTCATATTTGTAGAACCTCTAGTCTTAAAGAACCCAACAACTACGTCTTAATCCCAGACTCAATTGAAATACCTGATTGCATAGGAAAAAATATTAGTGTCTATGTCTAATTTTGATGTCAATGTCTAGTTCTGATAACCATTACTTGTTCTGCCGCTTGAATGCGGACTTTTAAAATATCAATATTAATGTAGCATTCCCATTATTCAGGGATCAAATGTTGATAATGTACTATTTTTATCATAATAATACTAACAACATACCTAATGTAATCCCACAGAGTGATAGGTCATCTCATACGGAAGGAAAGAAAAAGTCAACAACAAAAATTAGTTCAATACATGAATTCCAGGTAGGTATATACACATTAGTTATAACCTAAACTTCCATGAGTATTAGTTGTATGTATCCTATCGCCTGCATCTGGTGCACTTGGTGTTTTATTCACATACTAGAAACTTGACACCAGCAAGCACCATATTCTGCAAAGTATAGGTCTACATAGGATATCTTATCTCAAGACTCAAGACATCTTTACCACATATGTCCAAAGAAACATAATAACACAAATTCCCAGTCAGTCAGTCGTTCAAAGTACACCTAAATTACACTTAATTTAACTTTGAAAAAATCTGTTAAAATAAGATATGAAACATGTAACTCTATTTCTAAAATAGGAAGTAGCAAGAGATGCAGTCACAAGACATATTCTACATTCTATGTAATACAATCACAAGAATTGTACACTCATTACTACATTCTGCTCCGGCTGCTAACAAATTCTGCATTCAACAAATCTGAACTTACACAACTTAAAGACTGATTCACGACATCAAAACAATCAAGGTAATAAGCACCCAAATATTTTCAAGTGAACCAATACAGTCAAGTTTAAAACTGATTCACAACATAACGTCAAAACAAGAAATTTCATTTTGTCATGCCATTACATAACATCCTCAAAAACTTAAAACCACTACATAATTCATAATTGTCATTATCTAGTGTTTGTCCCTCTTTGCCTTCATTTGTCGATCTTTTTCTCCTTTTCTATTGCCAACTGACTTGATGTAACACAAGATTTTCCTTTCCAAGTCATCTTTCTTGGTGAATATGGAAGATTAGTAGGCATACTAACACCATGATCATCACCCACGAATTTAATCTTCTTTGTACCAATTATTTTTTGCTGCAACGTCTTCATTTTCAGCCTAGTTTTAGCTTTAGATAAAGCCCCAGGCCTTAGCAAGGGCTGCTCATCTTTAATTTCAAGCTCATCTTCAGTTTTATCTTCATCAACAAGTTCTCTTAAAGGTACAACAGACTTCTCAACTATGCTAGAATCAGTAGTATTGTTTTTGATAGATCTCTTTAAAGGTGCAACAGGTTTGTCCGTGGTTTTTCTCTTCTGTTGAAAGGACCAACAACATCAATTGGTTGGCTTATCTGTTGAGTAGAAACTGCAAAATTGTGAAGGACTTCTATTCTTCTTTGAAGCTACAAAATTTGAAAAATGATTATATAAGTAAATAGATAATAGTGTAAATAATGACCATTGAAGAATGAATTTACCATATGACATGTCCTTTGATTGTGATCTCTTGCACTATAGTGACCATATGTCATTTTCAGCCCCTTTCTACTTTTTGACCATAATCCCTCTCTCTTCCTTGCCTCATTTTTCTTTTTTACTCTCTTAAAATTTGGTCTACCAACCATCTTACGTATTTTCAGTGGTTTCATAGCATGTGAAGGATGAACTTTCCAGAACTTCTTGCCCCTAACTAGTTGAATTTTATGATGGTAAAGCAATATGCAAGTCTGTTTTGAATACCACTGGTGTATCTTATTCTCTGGTTCTTGTTTATCATGTTCAAGAGCTTTAATAGCATGAGGACTGGTATTCCTGTCAAATCCCACATCCTACATGTGCATATTTTACTAGCAAGATTCACAACATGCCTATCAGTACCCTCAACTACCTCATATCCTAAGTCTCCATTAGCTTGAACATGACAGCTTTGTGCAATAATTTTGAAATCATTATACAACTTCATGGCATATGAATAGAACTTTTCAGTCCACTTTTCACCCTTCTCTTTGAGATTTTTCAATCTACCCATGACCTATACAAAATATTAACAGTAAGATAAGGACATTGATATAACAGTAAGATATGGACAATTCCTCATAATCTATACATAACAAGAGACTAAATTTAGAGGTAATACCTTGATTCTGATATCTTCCAGCATCTTAATAATTGGTTTTGCTCTTGCCGCCAAAATCTATTTGTTGAATGACTCGGTGAAATTATTTTCACATGTGAAGTTCTCGCACATTGTGTCAAAATAGGCCCTGCACCAGTGTTTTAGAGGGTACCATAATAGATCTTTGGCTACTTTTTCAGACACAGAACCTATTCTCTTCAGTTGATCTTCAAATTCTTCTGCATATGTACTCTAAGCAGACCACCACATTAAATTCTTCATCTCTCCACCTCTCCAAGTCTTTGACCAATTGGCTTCTATATGCCTTACACACCATCTGTGGTGTGCTTTTGGAATCAATTTACCAACAACATCAATCAGTCCATGAAATAATGAAATAATCCACAACACAAGTAAAAATAGTTCAAATCAATAACACAAATAAAAGTAGTTCAAGTGTAGACAAAATAAAAATTGGAATGAAATAATGAAAGTGACAAATAATTACCTTTTGCATATCAGAAATAAGTGTCAATCCTTCACCATCTGCCAAACCTAACGAATTTCTCAATAATTCAATGAACCACTTCCAAGTTCTAGATGTTTCTCTATCCACCACCGCCCATGCAAGTGGATAGAATTACTTCATTGAATCTTTTCCAAGGGGCACCAGTAAAATTCCCTTATATTCTTTCTTTAAAAATGTCCCGTCCAACCCTATGAATGGTCTCAGACCACTTCTCCAACCACTTTTCAAAGATTCAAAACACACGTACATTCTTAAAAATCTTCTTTTACCTTGTTTTAATGCATCTTTAGATATGTTTATCACCACATCAGAACCAAAATTAGTATCCCTCAACTCTTGAGCATAAGCTTCCAACTTGTTGAAATCATCAATAAAGCTACCCTCCAGTTTCTCTAAGATAATTCTTTTAACCCTCTTCATCTTTGTATAGCTAACATTAAGTGAAAATCTATCATGCACATTCTTCCTCATTTCAGTCACCTTATATTGAGGGTTATTCTGGATTTTGTTCTTGAAATAGTGTGCTAAAGCTTGTTGTGTGGCTCTTCTATTTTTAAAGCATGGCTGACATGTATGTTCTATTTCAAAGGTTTTAACTTCAAATCCTTAGCCTTTAGCAACTTCTGATATCAGACATACAAAAGGACAACCAACATCACACCTATATCTAACTCTAGTAAGGTCACTCTTAGTAACTTTAAGGCCCATCTTTTTAACAATTGAGTAAAAGCTCACAAACAATTTTGCTTCATCAAGATCTTTAAAGCTCATTCCCTTTTTCAGCTCTAAGAAGTTGTCTAGACTCTCATTGATTTCTCTTTTCTTATCCCTCTCAAGGAATTCTAACTCATCACTATTATAATCAATATCTACAGGATCATTTTCATACTCCTCTTCCTCACTTGATTCATCATCAGTTAATGCATCAACTGTTGCAGGGAAAGGTCCATTATATTGACTAATATCAAAAGCCGCGACAATATGTTCACCCTCTTCAACAGCAAACAGTTGAAGTTTAAAAAAATCAGGTTGAGAAGACAATGCAGGGAAAGGTTCATTATGTTGACTAATATCAGGAGCTGGGAGAATATTTTCACCCTCTTCAACAGCAAACAGTTGAAGTTTAAGCAAATCAGAATGAGTAGACAATGCAGTTTGCAAAGTTCTGATTCCTACATCCCCGTCGACTAGATAATACCCACCAAATGACCATGAATAGCAATTGTTTCACCTTACTAAAACCTAACTTTTCAGTGTACTCTGAACATATATCTATGTATGAGAGAAAATCTGGATCATACCCTTCCCAAAGATGAGTCATTTTCTTTAAGTAGGTAAGCTGAGGAGTAAGGACCCACTCTCTCCCATAGTTAAAGACCACATCAACCTTTTTAACCATTCTTTGAAGGAGTCACATGTCAAACATAAAACAAAGAAAAAGTGACTCATCAACAATTAATAAAGAAAGTAAAAAAAATGAAATCTTTCAATATTTTATGTCCAAACAATGATAAAGGGTAAAGGGATAGGGACCACATAGAGAATGTAAAACCAAAAGCAAATAAAAAATCACTTTTTCAATAAAAATATCATATACCTAATAACCATAAATATACCAAACTATGACATTCCTAACAATCGAAAGACAAAGAAAATGAAATGAAATAAATATTGGAAAAACAAGTCTTTCATTTGAGAGAACAATATAAAAAACCTAATTGGTGACAAGTAATTAAAAGCATATACATCATGCAACTTAAAAAAGTGTTTGCAAGAAACATATGACACATGAAACAATACAGAAATACATTGAATGACGACAACTTTAGAAATCAAAAACAAAACCCTAAACCCTAATTGAAAATCTTAACTAGAAACACTAAAAAGAAAAGTTCTCACTTGAAAAAAAGTAAAATTACTTTTGCAGTATAATACCTCCAAGAATGTTACTCCAATAGTCTATGATTTTTATTGAGAAGATGGTGAAGTGGAGAAAGAGGAGATGAACATATTAAAATCGATGAATTGGAATTCTATTTTGTTAAAGGAATTGGAGCTAAATCGATGAATGGGGATTATGTTTTGTTAAAGGAATTGGAGCGGTTTATATTTGTTGGATCGGGTTATTTGGCTGGGTGAGCTGGGTATTTAGAGGATAAAATTAATTAGTTTAATTAAATAATAATTGTCCAATAGAAATATGTCATGTCATAAATGAAGTGGACCCAATATTCAGCTGTTAAATGAAGGGTAAAATAGACCTAATAGGTAGACGGAAAGGGCATTTCAGACACAATAGGTAGATGAAGGGTATTTTTGCACCATTTCACATAGTTAAGGAGCATTTTAGGCCCTTTTTCGAAAAAATTATATTTATTTGATTGTTTCTTAAAATGTATGATATGATATGATTTGGTAACCATAAAATTCTCATTTTATCTAACCACTGATTTGATGATATCCTATTATTTTCTTATTTCTTTTTTCAATTATGTCCTTAATATTATATAATTTTATTTTATCTTTTATTTTATATTATTCGTTCTCTGCTTTTTCAATACCAGTCCCCCAACACCCCCCCCCCCCCCCTTCTTTTTAAAATTTAGTTTTTAATTTATTTCTTTAAAATAGATCCAAAACTTTTTTCTTACCTTATCTCATATCCCTCTCTATCCAAAAAAAAAAAAAAAAACTCCATACCGAACACACCCATACCATATACAAAATATGATTCAAATTTCGTAGTTGTCATTGATAGTCACGTCTCAAAATACCAAAAAAATGAAATTTATTACTATAAGAAAAATGAATCTGACTACATTTATTGACTCTTTTATTGATTTTATTAGAATTTACATGAATTTAACAACTTAATATATTTACTAGCAATTAGTGATAAATTTAATATTTATAATAATTCAGTATATTTTAGTAATTTTTGCAGGTTACCCCGTTCAGGTATTGGAAAAAGAAAAAATTCAATAGCAAGTCAAATTTACATAGAATATTTTGTATACTGACAGTGTACACAAAACTTAAATTCTTTAGCTTCAATATAAAAGGAAAAAGTTGTATATTTTGGTAATAACAATCGACATGCAAATAGAATTATGAGTTATGTCTAAATAAAATCAATAGATGATAAATCACATTTCAATTTTCTTTAGAATCTTTCTTCTGATTTGCAACGAGGCATAATTGCATATTCTACTACACAATTCGATGGCACCCAGTAGGTAGTAAATTACTCTATTTCCTTTTATTTTTTACTATTATTTTTAATCAAACTGAATAGTTCCATCATTAATTTTGTGTATTTGCTCTATCTATAACTCCAACAGAAGCAACTTTAGTTTAATGTAAAATGAAGAAAAAATAATATAAGCAGGGGCAGCTTAACACTATTAGGGGTGTAAAGTAAAACTTCGATGAGAGGCTTTGATATTTTTTTTTCAAGAAAAATATATATGATATATAATTTTTATTTAAAATCTATTTTTCTAGCTTTTTGAGAAGCAAAGTTATGAATAATTGTCTTAATCAATTTCTTCTAATAATTCTTTTTCAATTGATAATATACCTAATCTACTCAATTTCTCTTGTGACATTGTTGATCTCAAGTAAGACTTTATCAGTTTTAATTTTGAAAAACTTCTTTCCGCTGAGGCAACTGTGTTTGCAACAAACTTTTAATGCGTCAAAAATTAACTGTAACCAAAGATAAATAAAAGAAAAAAAGAATTTTTTATTGATGAATCTCGTGAGTACAATTCTGTAGCTCTCTTGATTCTTCTCTCCTAAACTTAGAAATGATCTAAGGGCCTTCAGTAGCGTGTTTCTCGACTCGTTGGATGGTTTGGACTCCTAGAGATGTATTTCAATCATCGAAAATGTCGTAAAATATTTTACTGCTTTGGAATAATCTCCGGAAAGAACTCCGATGATTGCTCCTTGCAAGAATTTGATAGTCAATGTCGATATCGCAAATACTTGTCAAAGTCCTCTTTCCGAATCCCCCTTTAGAATGTTATGTTACCCTTTAATTTATTTGTAGGGAGTAGGCCTGGTTGCTTGTGATTAGCCGAAATATGTCACTTTGACACTTGATGACTTTGACCGGTTCTTGAATTTGAATGAGATTTCCACATCATTTGTACATGTGGCATCATCTCGTTGGTCTTGGATTTGACTGGAATGTCAGGTCACTTGATGAGTTTGGTTTTCAAGGCGAGATGGACCTTGATGAGGAATAAAATGGGTTTATTATTTTTTTAAGTTCAAATAATTTTAGACCCAATAAAATATGGATCAAATTCAAATTTTATATGAATTTGATTCAATAAATTTCACGTGTCTACAAACTGTTACAGGAATAGTTAACATTATTCTATAAGTAATATAAACATTTGGAAAAGAATCAAGTCTTATTATTTGATTGTGTATATCAATTAAAGTATTGTCATCTACTTGTACTATCTCCCTTAATACTCTTAACTCGAAAAATAAGTCTAAACCATCAATATCAGAAAGATTATTATATTAGAACATTCAAGATTAAGACAATATTTTTTCAAATTTTCATCATCTAGTGATCTCAATTTTTTACCATTAAATAGAAATTCAAAAATATTTTCATAAGCTTCAAATTATTCAAATCTATTTTGAAGAGAAACAACAGCTTGGTCTACTATATATAAGAAGTACTCAATTCTAAAAGATTCTTCGGGAGACCTTGTGATTTCATTATTAACATTCTCATTAAATTATTTTTTTCTATGCATTACACGTTTAGTACGAAATTCAGATTCTATATTTATCTCAAATGCAATTTCTTTAACAGAAATCATAGAACTTGCAAATCCTTGCTCTCTATATTTTATATTCAAGGAAATTAAACCCCTTAATTGATCTATAGCAATACCAATGTGCATATCTTTTGATTGTAAGAATATGTTAACTGAATTAACTGCAAATAAAATACCATGCCAAATAGTAATACCTAATAAAAATTCAAAATTTTCAAGCTAATAAGTTGCTAAGCAACTAGCTTCACTTTTAGTTTTTGGATCCTTGCCAACTTCTGCTAATTTCAATAAAGCATCTCTTATTTGTGGAGCTTGAAATCTTATGACCTTAACACTTTCAATACGACTTTTTCATCGTGTTTGTGTCAATGATTTAAGAGATAGGTCAGGTACACTATCTTTTAAAACTTTCCATCGCTTAGTAGAAAAGAAAATAGTGTATATATACGTTGTACCACTCCAAAAAATGAAACAGCTTTTGTGGAAGAATTAGCAACATCACAAAGTACTAAATTTAAATTATGACAACCACATGGAGTATAAAATAATCTAGGATTTATGTCTAAAAGTTGTTTTTGAACCTCTTGATATTTTTCCTTCATATTAGATCCATTATCATATCCTTATCCTCTTAAATTATCAATGTCAAGTCCAATATTTTTAATTTCTTCTACAATAACTTCAAAAAATCCTTTACCACTTGTATCATCCACTTTTAGAAACTCTAAAAAATACTCAGTAGCTTTTATTGGAGCTGTTAAAATATTCACACTTCGCAATATAAAAGACATTTGTTCTTAATGACTAGCATCCGGAGTGCAATCAAGTATAATTAAAAAATACTTTGTTTCTATGACTTTTTCAATAATTTGTTTTTCATTTTACTCATCAATAAATTTATTAACTCATTTTATATATTATGTCCTAAGTAATGACTGTGAATTTCACCATGTTTAATTCGTTGTAGTAAGTCCCTCAATTTTGTATCGATATTGATCCATTATGACTAGGATCATATATATTTTTAAGAATACAATTATTTAATTCATTAAGTTCTTGATTTTCTTGAGAATTTATAGTAGATTTCTCATTAATTTCCTCCTCTTCTTTTTAAATAGTATTACTCCTATCATCTAATTTAACTGAATTAACAACTTGCTCATCTTGAGAAAATTCTCCTATATTTTCTAATTCTGTTATTTTATTATTTATTAAAAATTTATCTAAAGCTTCTTTTTGAGATTCTACCAAAGTTTCAATTCTTCTTCTTTTTTTAAAAAAAGTTTTGAAGCACTAAATTCATATTGCTAGTTGACATATTTAAATTTTAATAAATAGTAAAAGAGTAATTTATATCTACACAACTAAAAACTCAAAAGAAAATCAATAGACAACAAAATATGTCTACCAAATATCAATATATGCATGCACAATTATTTAACAAAAAAAATAATAAAATTAAAATAATAGAACCTGATTTAATAACTTTATTTGAAATAATAATTTCAAAATAATAATTTCAATCTTTATAAACTATCATCAGTCTTGATATTCAAGAAAAAATTGAATGAATAATAATATTATGGAAAAAGTCTATTGAACAATTGAAGTTTGGTGATATAAGAATTAAAAGAAAATAAGAATTTAAGGTAATAAATAGAAAAGAAATAGAATGAATATGAACATTAGTTTTCATCAATCAAGAAAAGGAAAATGAAAGATCCCATTCTAATTGGAAAGATAAAAATAGAAAATAGTAATTACTCCCTCAGTTTAAAAAAGAATGATATACTTTTCTTTTTCGTCTGTTTGAAAACGAATGACTTTTTTCTTTTTTGGTAATACTTTTTAATTCAACTTTCCACATGTCATGTTTAACACCACAAGATTAAAGGACATTTTGATACATTTGACATAACTTTAATTTAGGACTAAAAAATTCAAAAATCTTCTTTATTTTCTTAAACTCCGTAACAAGTCAAACTAGGTCATTCTTTTTTAAACTGAGGGAATAATTTTTATTTTTTATTTCATATATTTTTTACTTATAAATATGTATTTTTCCCTTTTCAAGACTTAGTTAAATCAAGTTCATTAAATGTACCAACATGGGTTGTGGTGCAGTGGATAGAGCTGCTCCACCTTAATCAGAGGTCGAGGGTTCGACCCTGGGTATGGAGAAAACTTTGTTGGAAGCACCCCCACCTTAATGGGCCCTGCAACCTGCGATCCGGATTAGTCACGGCTCCAATGTAGGCACCGAACATCGGATGGAAAACCAAAAAAAAAAGTTCACTAAATGTGTATTTGCCTTTTCAAAATTATTCCTTTTTAAAAGAAAAAACGTTTAAGGAGTATTTATATTTGGTAAAAATGGGGCACCTTTATTCCTCCTAAGTTTTAAACCAATTAAACAAATACTAATTGTTTTATAAAAAATGATGTAAAGTGGGGCCCCTAAAAATTTGGGGCCTAAAGCAGGGGCTTGGGTTGCTTCACCCAAAAGTTGGCCCTGAATATCTGGCAATAATAGAGAGTCACTTGAGATATTAGACTGGTCAATTCAAATAGCTCAGTTTCAAAGGAATCAAGTAATATCCAAAAGGAACCTGAATTATTTTTTGAAAAAATTACTTTTAACACCACAACTTATGTTATCTAATCTACTTAAAATCCCTACTCATTTGATTAATTATAAAAATTCTTTATTTATTTTAAACCCTTCAAAAGCATGAATATATCCGCACATTCTCTATAACTTTGGATAAATTCCTCTTTACCGATACTCCTTCATTAGCGGCGTATATCCAGGAAAGTAACTTACAGTTACTCCCGACCATCTGAACAATTTGAATAGTAGTCATTTCCTCCCCTTTCCCAATCTTCAACTTCATCTTCATCTTCAATTTTAACTTACAAGGTTAAACAATTATTCTAAGATCTCCACTAATTTTCTTCTTCAAGTTTTTGAAGGTTACTTTCTAAACATAGTTTTTAGTCAGAGTTTTTGGGCCAATATCATCTTTTAGCATTGAAATTTCTCGATTAGACAATATCAACCAAACTACATATATTTTTAATTTTATTCCTGGTGTTTTTGATATGCAGTCTGATGATTTCAATGAAAAAATAGCAAAACATGCAACATAATGATGTTGTTATGATGAAGAAGTTTTGTGAGGAGACAGTTAAAAGTACGAAAAAAATGAGGTTTTGGTGCTTCAAAAGACAAAGTTGTTGAAGATACATCAAGACAACCTCTTAAAAAGGTATTAAAGTGATGTATCATTTTAAAAAGACATTAAGATACATTAAAATATGGTGAAGATACATTATATCTTTCAGATCTATAAGTAAGATACATAATAGTCTTATGGATCTCTCTCAAATTTTATCTACAGTAATGTATCTCAACACAAAAGTTGTATAGTATAATGTATCTTCATACCTTTTAATCTACTGATACATTTGTGTGTAGTTATATATAGATTCTTCACTGATATAATCAATCAGTAATCTAACTTATATATTGTAATATATCTCATTATAGGGTATGAAATATGTTGTCCAAGATACAAGGTATCTCGCTTCATTATGAAACATAAAAAAATAACAACCTTAAAAAATAGAGAAGGAAGAAGCAACTTTTTCTTGCTCATGAATCTGATCTGTTTTTGAATTTTGATTTTTAAAGTGACTATGCAATATTTGGGATAGTCAGAAGACATTTGAATGGATGTTGCGTGATTTGGTCCACAATTGAACAGATTTTTATTATTTTCTTTTTTATAACGCTTAATTATTACCTAATGTATTAGCTAGATGGATGTATCAGACGTTGAACTATGTCTACGGATGAAGCAAATTTAAAAATTATATATAAATTTGATAAAAGTTGAGATAGAGAGTAATTATTTGTTAAAATATTGATATTTATGTAAGTTTTTTCTTGCTTTTTTGTGCGTTTGATTATCTGTATTCTATCCATATTTTACCCATATTTTTTGTGGGTTGAATAGAATGACCCCGTATTATCCATATTTTAAATGACGGGGGATTGAATAGGATGACCCCGTATTATCTGTATTTTAAATGACGGAGGATTGAATAGGATGACCCCGTATTATTCATATTTTAAATGACGGCGGGTTGAATAGGATGGCCCCGTATTATCCGTATTTTAAATGACAGGTTGGATATGATTTTAGTACCAGAAAATTGAGCAAATTTGGTAAAAATTGGTGGCACTAATTCACACATAGCTCTCTTGAGGTCGTTTGGTAGAGTGTATTAAAAATAAAGAATATCACATGCATTAGTTTTGTATATTGCTAGTACCTAGTTTGGTATATTTTTTTAGTCTATGTATAACTAATGTGTGTATTTCGGTGTATATTACTAAGATTACCTAAAAAATAATGGTATTATTAATGCAATGGATTCTAATGCATGGGATAACTTGATTAAAGACTCAATTATCTCTCAAAATCTTTTCCGCATCCTTTCCACCATATATACGTAGGGCAATTTTGAAAAAACAATAAAAATTATGCAATTCATGTTATTTTTAACACACAAATCAAATACTGTATAAGAAAATTGCAAGTATAATTAATGCAAGCATTGCTAATACATCAAATTTTGTATTATTTCTTATACACACTATCAATCGACTCCTAAAAGGTCGTTTGATAGTGTGTATAAGAATAGTGTAAAATATGATGCATTAGTAATGCTTGCATTAGTACTGCAAGTTTTAGTTATGCTGAGATTATTTTTTATGTAGTGTTTGATTTGGTGTGTTAAAAATAATTTTCATTGCATTAGTTTTAAATTAAAAAATTATTTACAAAAAAAACCTCCACAAATATATTGAAAATGATGTGGAAAAGGTTTTGAGGGTCTATTGTGTCTTTGCACATGCTAATGCATGCATTAAAGTCCATTGCATTGCTAATACTAAGGGTTTCTCATGTCTTAGTTATGCATAGCATAATACACAATAGAGTTTAGTTATACATAATTTGAAAAAATATACCAAACAAAATATTAATAATATACTGAGCAAATACAAGAATTAATTTTAATGCATTCTACCAAATGGCGCCCCAATCTATTCATCATGAATGTTGTCCCAACACGGTGTGTTCATGTATTGTGAATTCTCCACTCTTTTTTCTTTTGGATATTGAAGGGGTATGGGTGTGAGTTGCTCCTCGATTTAGGGAACTATTTCCAGAATCATACACGCAACAAGAACTAGGAGATAAATAAAGTAATAAGTGCATGAGTACAAGAAAGTAAAGACACAAGATTTTTATATGGAAACTCCTTCCTCAAGAGAGAAAAACCACGACCTGCCTCCAAGATTTCAAGCTCCACAATATTCAAGCAACCTCTTAAATACAGACTCCAAGAATTAAATTCCTAATCCTTCGTTCCCTAGGAATAAATCTATTACAAGGGAACCAAGCAGTAACTCTACTGCTTCTCACCTCAGCTGACTCTAGCTGACAACACCTCCAGCTAACTCTAACTGGACTCCTTAAGCTAACTCTAGCTTGGACAATCACTTAACTCTAGATGATTACAAAGAGTTGATTACACCACAACACTTACTACAATCATAAACAAATGTAGGCAAGATTTTAAGAACAGATTACAAAGACTCAACTATAACAAGGAAATAAAGATAAACTTGGCGAACAACAAGTTTCCTATTACAGTTTCAACCTTTAATTTGCAATGCTACAATACTTCAGAAAGATCTTTAATTGTGAGCATATGAAAATATTGATTTTCTTTTTGAGGAAGATAAGAATTATATATCTTAACACAAAAACACCTAGAAGCAATCTCATTGGTTAAGGCAAAGAGGTGGCAACAACTTTTTACCAACTTTTGTATCATGTGTCAGTTGCGGTAGGTTGACTGTGACACCGATAGGTGAGCCCAAGCTATTCCCTAATACGCAGAGGGCCTTTGTTATCACAACAAGGGCTCCATGGAACAAGTCCCAAATAATAAATTTGTCAATCATCAAAGCTAAGGACTTAACAATTTCTCCGTTTTTGATGACGACAAACCCATACAATCAGATCAGCATACTCAGCATCTTCAATCAATTTCTACATAGAACAACCTACACTTTAGCAACACATCATAAGAAACAAAACCATATACTAGAACAGTTTGTGCAACCAATCCCCCTATCACTGATGCCTATAAAAACGCAAGTATCTTCTACCTTATTCCCTCTATCAATGAGCATTTAAGTTCCCTCTAAGTGAGAGAACTCCTGTCTTTATTAGGATAACCACACTACATTTCTACAAATCATATTGCCAGTATACTACACATATCTGCACAATACCACCCAACAGCTGACAGACTTCATATCTATAAATATATATAATATACAAAGGCAAACAACACTTCACATTTTCTCCCTTTACATATATACAATATGTAATATACAAGGGCATAGATAAGTCATACATATTAATTCATGGACATTAAGGCAACACTGACATGAGCAAGAGAGAAGTAGAGATAAAAAAGAGAGGTGATAGAACAAAAAAAGTCATCCATTCATTCTTCAAGTAGTACCAAGAACTATTCACAAAAATAGTGACCTAAGATATTCAAATAGTTGTGCCAAACATTCACTAGAGGCAAGAATCAGGGAAAAGGGAGGACAATATTTCACAGAGCTGGTAATATTTCAAAAATAAGAATAAGAGTCAGAAATTATAGAGCTTATTGAGATAACCCAAAAAAGAAAGTAAGAGACCG
>NW_025822685.1:501711-573261 GCF_002878395.1 Capsicum annuum | reverse complement strand
GACTGAGCTAAGTTTAACTAAGCAAAATAACTGATCATGATAACTAACTGGATAACAATGCTCATGGTTTATCTGAAACTATTCTGAAAATACTGAAACTATGGAAATAACTAATTATTGGGTATTAATAACCCCAGTACTGAATATTAATAATAATAAAGGCATGTAAAAACTTCGAAAAAACATAATGGGAAATTATTTTACAAAATCATTCTCTTTGGCATTTCATCAAACACATGGGGATTAAGACTTTGACATGGGGATGCTTTTAAATATGATGAGATAGCATGATTACATGACAAAAATCATAATTCGAGGATTTATCCTGAATTGCACGAGCATGACATGGGAACTTCAATATCCACAACATATTATAATCCATTCCACTTGAAAAAAATTGTAACCTTAACTTGACATCAAAATAACAAGTAATTCATGAAGATAATTCATTTAAAACATGGGAAAACCTATAATTTAACATTTAAAAGGGGATTCTTAAACTCCATGGCGAAAGGAAATCATGGATGAACATCACACATACCTTAAAGCTTTAATATTGAAAGAGAATTGACTTTTCTTGAACGTTCTTGGATGGGAAAGCATAATTTCTTGGTATTCTTGAAGGGAAGATGCTTGAACATGATGAAATTGGGGAAAGGTTAGGGTTTAATTAAGAGAGAAATTGAGGAAGTTGGGCATATAATGCCTTGATTGAAGGTTGATCCCGTATTTTTACGGATTGGGGCAATGGAAAAAGTCAAGAATGTCCCTCTGGAATTTAAATTCATAACTGGAATGCCGTTTTAAGATTCACCATGATGCGCCAAGGCCCCCATTGCTATACCATTGCGACGCACCATAATTGCAGCGAGGTCCCTGAATCGAAATCAAAACGTGCCTCAATCCTCGTTTGAAAAATCCAAAACTTCCCCAAGACATTCCCCTTACTCCCCTGAACATGAAATAACTTAAAAACTTACGTCTCGGGGTCAGGAAGGTTACTTTAAAAATCATTGAAGTTAAGAGACCAAAAATAAGACTAAATCTCGAACACTTAACTAAATTTTCACGTTCTAAGCCTCTTATGGATGCACCATGAGCTGAACTGAACTAGAAAAAATATGGGGCATTACAATATCTCCCGCTTAGGAACATTCGTCCTCGAATAAGACTGATTAAGCTGAGAATACAGAGGAACTGAGATTACATACTGAACATGCATAATTGAAAACATGATTACATGACGGAGTTGAAACATGATACATGACTGAACTAATTCGTAAATGCATGTAATATCATGAGTATGATTATATGGATGGAATTGAGAATAGAAAAGATATAATCTAAGGAAAATTGTTACCTTAAGCTAAGTTTGAGTTTGCGTAGAGGAGGTGAGGTAATTGGTTCGCATATCTGCTTCTGTTTTCCAAGTGGCTCCCTCAATGGACTGATTTCGCCAAAGAACTTTGACCAAGGGAACTTCTTTGTTCCTTAGTCTACGAATCTGACGATCAAGGATCTCGATTGAGATTTCTTCGTAAGAAAGGTTATTCTGAACATCTGTACTTTCTAAAGGAACAACTACAGCTAGATCACCAATACACTTCTTTAACAAGGATACATGAAACACTGGATGCACTGATGCTAAATCTACAGGCAACTCAAGCTCGTAAGCTACCTTTCCATAACAACTAAGTCTTGTAAGGGCCAACATATCGGGGATTAAGCTGCCCCTTATTGCCAAATCTCTTTACTCCTTTCATGGGAGAGATTTTCAAATAGACTAAATCTCCAACTGCAAACTCGAGATCTCTCCTACACACATCTGCATAAGATTTTTGATGGCTTTGGGTTGCCTTAAGTCTCTCCCTAATTAACTGAACTTTCTCCATCGCATCAAATACTGAATTTGGACCAATCAAAGCAGTCTCACCTATCTCAAACCAACCAATAGGATAGCAACATCTTCTTTCATAGAAAGCCTCAAACAGAGCCATCTGAATACCGGAGTGATAACTATTATTATAGGCAAACTCAATCAAAGACAAGTGATCATCCCAACTACCCTTAAAGTCAATAACACATGCTCTCAATATGTCCTCTAGGGGTTGAATAGTCCTCTCCGCCTGACCATTTATCTGGGAATGAAAAGCAGTACTGAGATGAACTTGGGTACCAAGACCCTTCTGAAAACTCTCCAAAAGTGAGAAGTAAACTGAGTAACTCTATCTGGAATTATAGACAATGGGACTCTATACAACTTAACCAACTTTCTAATATAGAGCTTGGCATAATCCTCTGCAGAATAAGAAGTATGAACTGACAAGAAATAAGCTGATATGGTCATTCTGTCTACAATAACCCATATCAAATCATGCTGATGACGCGTACAGGGTAACCCTATTACAAAATCCATGTTTACCTCTTCCCACTTCCAAGTACTAATGATGAACTCCTACTTTGTGCTACTAGGCCTCTGGTGCTCAACTTTAACCTGCTGACAGTTAGAGCACTTACCTACAAACTCGGCAACATCCATCTTCATACCATTCCACCAATAGATTTTCCGCAAATCATGGTATATCTTTGTGGCTCCTATATGAATAGAGTAACGCATACCATGCACTTCTGCAAGGATTCACTGCCTCAACCCATCAACACATGGCACACACACCTACCCTGATACCACAATACACCATCTCCTCTTTGGGAGAAAACCTCTACTTTCTGATCTCTAACTAACTCATTCAACTTAACCAAATTGGAATCCCTATCCTGCTTCTCCTTTACTTCAAAAACCAATAAAGATTTTAAGTTATTCTGAACTTATACACTACCCTCAGCTGAACTGACCAAACGAACGCCTAACCTAGCCAACTGATGAACCTCCTGAATAACTTCTTCTTATCATTCTCTACATGAGCAACACTACTTATAGACAACCTACTAAGGGTGTATGCCACTACATTGGCCTTGCCCAGATGACACAACACACTCATATCATAATCTTTTAACAACTCCAACCACCTTCTCTAACTAAGATTTAAATCTTTCTGCAAAAATACATACTGTAAAATTTTGTGATTCGTGAATACATCAACACGAACCCCATATAAATAGTGCCTCTAAATTTTTAAGGTAAGTATATCGGTGTTTACCTTTCTACACTCAATGTTGAAGTGACCAAACACCTTATTCATACAGAACCCATAGGGTTTTCTATGTGTTCCATCTTTCCCATTGATGAAAGTGTTCACATGTTCAATAACAATGGCTGGTAGGTTAACCTTCTTGAACTTAAACAATGTCTCCATCAGATACAGATCAAAATTTATCAAAGTACTTCCCATGTTAGACCTAGGAATTAGTGCCCATGTCACCAACTCAAGCAGTAATTGAAGTTCCCCCTTGAGAATCCCTTCCTTAAAATTTTGAATGTTAAAGGCATCAATAGAACCACATAGAAATAGAAACTCAATGGACCTCTTCTCTCTCCTAGTGGATCTAATTCCTTCAGTTAGAACACTAAGAATTTCAGAGAGTGTCACTTCGTCCAATTTTATAGTCACACCATTCACCTGAGAAGTTAGGTAAAGGCCATCATTAGAAATTTAGAAGTTATGATAAAACATTCGCACTTCTTTCTTATATACGAATGGCACACCAAATGCAATAAGTGTTTTCGATTTTGAAATTGCACTATGTCAAGTAACTCTCTTATTTCAAGTGTATCAGCTATAATAGAGTCAAATACTCTTTCACCCAAAACTTTCTGATCCGTAAGAATTTCGTGCCTTGCCTTTTTGGACAAGCTTGAGCCCGAACCTATTTTTTTTTCAATAATTTGATCTGGTAATTTTCTATTACCAGGAATAGTGGACACTGATTTCATAACTGACAACCCATTACCTCCCTTTAGAAATGCATCATTTTTCATCTTTCATTTCCTCCTGCATCAAAATTAAGTGACTCATCCTCATAGTCTCTTAGTCCATCAAGAATTCTCTCAATCTCATGGTCCTCACTATCATTGCACATGCTCTCAATATATACCTATGTATATCCAATATTTGTATCTCTCTTAACACCTGACCCTACTCTAATGGTATTGTTCCGTTCTTGCATACCTCTTTTCCTAGTGAGGTTTCATGCAAATTCTGCTCTTTCCTGATAGATTATAAGTAGGTAAAGGTACCATATCAACATCATCAGTATCTACAAATGAGTCATTTTTTCTTCTAGTAGACAAGATTAGCGAGAGAGGTTCCCAACTGGAAGGTTTAGTGCTGGAGGACGCCTGGATTTTAGCTTCCATCTCTTTACTCATGGTATAATTTAAATGCTTCTTTTAGAGGATTAGTATCTGAGAGTAATAAGAGAAACAAGGTCCTTGAACAATTTGGGAACTAATGGGATTTGATGTGAGAGAGTTTTATTTGTTTTTGTTTTCTTTTAAAGAAAGCTAGAGAGAAGATGATCTGATTTTGAATTTTATACATGATACAAGGGAATGGTTGAGATTTGAAGAATGCAAAGTTTCTGATATGACGTGTCCAGTCAGATGAATGCGTCTATCAAATTTAAAGTTCAAGAGATAATTTTTTATCAAATGAGAAAGTGATATGACACAGTCATTGAATATTTAAATAATGATCATTATTTTAGAAATAGTAAGTGATACTAACTTGATTTGGTACCTGGTCCCTAGGCGACGATAGAATCAATTGACTTAGCGTTGTCTCAAAACTCCTATCATATCTTTCCTTCCCTGCCATGGGTGTATATCTGCAGGTAGGGGTGTACATAGGTCGGGTTGGTTCGGTTTTTCATTAAAATATAACCAAACCAACAATGTCGGTTTTCTAAATCTATAAACCAAATCAAACCAATATACAATCGATTTTTATATTTCGATTTTAATCGGTTTTTTTTATTTTTTGGTTTTTTTTTCAGTTTTTTTACAATTATAATGTGATTGAAGAAAAAATTAAATGTTTTCACTAAAAAGATAAAAAAAAAATAATGGTCATAGAGTAGTTCCAATTAAAATTTCGTTGGCAAATTACTAAGATGTTTAAACTACTATCTCTCAAAGTAATAGTATGTGGATACTCAGTGGTTCAATTTGTAAGTCACTAGTCACAATAGCTTGTCTGAAAGTTTCCTTCACATAAAATGTGAGCATAATGACGAATGAAAAATTGGAGACAACTTATTAAAAATTTAACTCCATAAAATAATTAACTATAACATAATTCCACAAGAAAAAAGAGAAAGAAGAGAAACAAACCTAAATCAAAACTTGACGAATGAGGAGAATGAGAAAAGTAAGATGAGGAAATAATGAGAATTCTCTGAAACTTGGAAAGTAAAATATAAAGTGAAGCAATTGAAGAGTTATAGGTTTTTATATTAATATTGAGTTTTGTATTAATCTGTTACTAATGGATAAATATTAGGGAAAAGAACAGCAATAGCACCTAAAACTAAAATAATATCATAAAAATAGCACTCAAAATTAAATACCCTATAAATAGCCACAAATTAATTTCACTAGCTAACCTTCACTGTCATACGCTTAAAGATAATCGAAAATGTCGTTAAAGTAACTTTCTCTTTCTTTCTTTCCTTTTCATTCACAATTTTCTTTCCATTCAAACTCCCAAACCTCCATTCTTTTATCTTTTTTGATACTTCAATTAATCTTTCTTATTCCATAAATTTTGTATAAAATCTCCAAAAATCTGCATTCAATTAGCTTCCTATAATTTTTTTCCATTGTAAATTTGCTCAAAATTGATACAAAAAAATGGCTTCAACTTCAATTTTAGTTTCAATAATGATAAAATACGGAGGTCAGTAGATATCTGATGTTGAATTTAAGTGTATCAATGTGGTATAAAAGAGTATCAACTGAGTATAGGGATTGCATGTGCATGCAAAGAATTCCCTCTCCCTTTTTTAAAAAGTATATCAATGTAGTATAAAAGTGTATCAATATGACATAAAAATGTATTAAATGGGTATAAAGACTGTATATGCATCCATAGGTTCCCCTTCTTTTTTAAAAAAAAAAAGTGTATTAATGTGGTATAAAAGTGTATCAAACTGATATAAAAGAGTATCAATTGGGTATAGAGACTATATGTGCATGCAAAGGTTCCCCTTCTCTCTTTTAAAAAATGTATATCAATCTGATATAAAAGAGTATCTATTGGCATATTCTTTTTTTTATCTTTACATGCATCAAAATATCTCCGACTCACCGTGATTGAGTCAGCCTCTAAGAAGAACATCTCTGACTCACTGTGATTGAATCAGCCTCTGAGAAAAACATGGACCAAGACATAACTTTTCTCTTACCTTGAGACCTTATTATTTTATTTTTTTCTTCTTCAAGTTTAAAGAACTATGACATTGATTCAAGTACAAACCTGTATGTAATGATTCTGTAAAATAATCATCATTAACAACAAATTTGAGGTCAAAATTGACCGCTTTACCCATTAATTTTAACTTTCCTTTATTTCCCTTTTTTGGCTTCATGTCCATAGTTTTTAATTATCCAATGCAAGAAACAACAAATCAATTTTTGATATTGATCATAAAATACAGTAGATTGATCGATGCATAATAGAGGAGAAAAAAAGAAGATTTGAGAAAGTATATTTATAAAAGAAAAGTGATTTAAGAGTAACAACTATAAAGAGCATTTAATTTCCTTAATTGTGTAAGGAGAGTGGTTTTGGGCCAAGTGACTAAAAAAAGAAAATAAATTTGACCGACTGGCTCTAATTGTCTATATTTTCATAGTGTGAGCCATTTTTTTTTAAAAATGGACAGTTCATGTCCTTTTCCCTAAATATTATAACTAAAGGCCTAAGAATATATATCTATTTTCTGAATATAAAAAAGTTATAAAAGTAATTAGAAAGTAGATTATAAGTAATATTTTTTTACGTATAAAAAATTAAAATTATATATGTATTATGTCGGTTCGGTTTAGGTTCGGTTTGATTTTATTTTTGCTAATACCAAACCAAACCAAGAATGATCGAATTTTTTTTTTGAACACCAAACCAATCAAACCAAACCATAAGTCGGTTTTTTTCCTCGGTTTGGTTTGATTCATCGGTTCGGTTTGACTTAACGGTTCGGTTTGTACACCCCTATCTGCAAGTATATGAGATTGAATTAGACATATAACACATCATCTAACCCATTTCATAGTCACCAAGGAGAATTTTTAAGGCAGCCACCATTTATCCGAATAACCTATCCTCCATCTTCTCAGTCCTTTCTCAACCAGCTTCCTACAATATTCTTGAGAAACACATGTGTATACTGAAGAAACTTTGACTCCTTCGAGGACCTGATGCAAGAGGTACTTTTTTGATCTTCCTTTAACTGTTCTAGGCAACCATCTTTATTTTCTCCTGTATTGGCTGCTCCTCCTTGCATTGCTCTGCATCACAAATCAGTTATTAGTCTTGGAAACTCATTTCAGTCTGAGTTCCCAATAGGAGGATATAGGATGGATCAACTTCTTCTTGGTCCAGCTGGGTAATCTTCTTTTTCTCTTTTTGGTGTGATGAGTTTTCCCATCTCTCCCCGATTTGTTTCTTTGTAAGGACACATTTTTCTTGAGTGACCATTGTTCCTTTGTGTGCCTGTCATCATAGATAGAACCTTTCTTTGACAGTGAGTCTCTGAACCACTCCAGCTGGTTGGATCTTAACTGGTCAAGACTCTAGGTGCTTGTGGTGAAGAAGTCCAAGTGAGTACCTTTGCAAGCTCAGGTTTTACTCCAGCCAGTTCCCTTTCAAGAATAGAGTATCTCTCAAGAGAGGTAGCTATATTTACTTTTGCTTTAGTCAATTCTTTCTCCAACTGAAACTGTACACTACTTCCCTCTGATTTTGTTTTGGACACTGACTTGGTAATATCACTTACTTGTTTACTTAGGAGATCATTTTCACATGAGAGATTCTTGCACATTGCTTGATACTCGACAACCTGCACACTTAGTTCAACCAATTTTTCTTCACATGTGCTCAGATCATCATTCAGTTTTCTTTTTTCACTCGTGAGTTCTGTCAGTTGGACACTCAACTCAGTAACTTCTTCTTCACACTTTTCAAGGGTTTTTTTTAAGCTCCTTTTATCTTCAGCTGTATCATTTAATGAGCCAATCAGTATAGAGGCAAGAGATCTTAGGGAGTAATTCTTTAAATTCTCTTTGATTTCTAAGAGAGTCGAAGGTCTACTTTTATTTTCATCTATGTCTGCTATCAACGAGAGGAGTGCATCAAAGACTTGCATTATTTCATCTGTTAGCTTACAGGGAATGTCTTCCTTTTTCTCAGAATCACTTGAAATACTTGATGAATGATTCCACCAAGTTGTATATACCTGACTAGCAATTTTATCAGCCTCAGTTTTCCAGGTACTGTGTATAATGATTCTCTGTTTCTCCTTTTTGGACAAGTCTTCAAAATTTTCCAAGGCTTTGAGAACCCTTGTTGCAATCCGAGATGTTTCACTAACTTTGGAGATGTAAGTATCTTGTGAAGCCTCCATTTCTCAGGATCCCTCCAAGGTGTTAGCCTTATTATGGAAGACCACACTCTAATACCAAAGAAAAAGGTTTTGGGGTGATTTGCTCCTCGACTCAGGGAACTATTCCCAGAATCACACACGCAACAAGAACTAGGAGATAAATAAAGTAATAAGTACAAAGTGTTGGAAAGTAAAGATATATGATTTTTACGTGAAAACTCCTTGCTCAAGGGGAAAAAACCACTACCTACCTCCAGGATTTCAAGCAAACTCTTAAATACAGACTCCAAGGATTAAACTCGTATTCCTTCGTTTCCTAGCAATAACTCTATTGCAAGGAAACCAAGCAGTTACTTTACTACTTCTTACCTCGGCTAACTCTAACTGACAACACCTCCGACTAACTCTAACTGGACTCCTCAAGCTAACTGTAGCTTGGACAATCACCTAAATCTAGATGATTACGAAGAGCTGATTACACTACAACACCTACTACGGTCATAAGTAAACATAGGCAAGCTTGTAAGAACAGATTACAAAGACTCAACTATAATAAGTACATAAAGATAAACTCCATGAACAACAAGTTTTTTGTTATAGTTCCAGCCTTTGATTTGCAATGCTGTAACACTTCAGAAAGATATTTAATTGTCAGTATATGAAAGTGTTGGTTTTCTTCTTGAGGAAGATGAGCATTATATATCTTGACACAAGAAAACCTAGAAGCAATCTTATTAGTTGAGGCAAAGAGGTGGCAACAACTTTTTACCAACTTTTGTACCGTGTGTCAGTTGCGGCAAGTTGACTGTGACTGTGACAGGTGAGCCAACCTGTTCCCTAATATGCAAAGGGCCTTTTTCTTCATAACAAGGGCTCCAGAGAACAGATACAAAACTATGAAATTGTCAATCATCAAAACTAAGGACTTAACAGATATTACTGCTAAAATATCAATATATTGGTTTAATGAAAATTAAACAAAATGATCTCAGTTTGCTTCTCGAATGAAGTTAAATTATATGAAATGACTTTTTGATTATCTAGGTTTTTTCATATTGAAAATATGTTCAATTCATATGGTACTCATCATCTTTCAATTAATATCATGGGATGCTTAGAACGAATGTATCAGTTCAATTTCCTTATAATAATGTACTTTACTAATTACATTCATCACTAAACTCATCAACTTGAGATGGTTGAACCCCAAAAACAAAAAAGCGTTCTCATTTCCAAATGTACTTACACAACTAAGCCGTCCAGAAAGAGCAACTATTCAACCACATATATAGTATTTAGTCATATTCCTTTCAAGTTTCAACTCTCTTTTTATAGAAATAATTATTTCACTTTTCTCGTTCTCTTTTTATTTCTTTTACAATCAAAAATAAAAGCATCAATACATAAAGAACCCTGTCAAGTCATTGTCTTCGTTTTCTTGATTTTAAGACGAAGACTAGATTTCTTTTCTTACATTCAGAATTAGGATTTAATTGGCAGCTATATTACACTTTTTTTGCTAATATTAGACGTGATATTTATTAGAAAATAAACCTTAGGTCAATCTAGTTCAATCCAAAATGCTATTTCGAGGTGAGATCAATTGTTCAAGATTATATAAGAAGACACGTGATGTACAATACTAATAAGTCAATGGGTTAATTTTTAAAATTTTAGAATACTTTTTTCTTCTAAAAGATATATACTATATTGATTATGAGAGAGATGAAAGGAAATTTTAAAGATGAGAAAAGATTAGTTCCATTTTGACTATGACAAAACATGTGGTAGGAGGATACATAGTATCATAAAATAACTCAAATTAGGGGGAAAAAAATAAAAAGGGGGATGTTATTGTGTTGCTTTTCATGATTGTGAATACTGAATTGAATATGACTGCAACCAATTTTGATTGATCAAATAACAGTAACACTGCGCCCACGTGCAACAGTCCCCACATTCAATCAACTCCAACTTAGATCAGATCGACTGCCACACATGCGTGAGAATTTTGACAAAAAATGTCACGTATGTTTGGGTTTGGTGTGAGATAATTCCGAGTGTTACCCTTGAGTTTGTCAAAGTTGGAAACATGTTTTTTCTCTAAAAATGCATGTGTGACAAGATGATAAAAATGATTTCTTATATTTTAATTTGAGGTAAGTTCAGGTTTATTAAATAAACTCCCAAACAATTTTGGCCATCTAAATTTTTCGAAGATGAGCACTTTTGATCACCCTTTAAACATTTAATAAATATGATGGTTAGGTTTGACGAAAATTGTGAAAAAAACAAACGATCTTAAAAATGAAAAAGTTCGGTCAAATTCCATAACCCTCAATACCAAAAGTCACTTTGGAGTTGATTTGAAGCAACAAAGATGTATTAGTGGATTTCTGCACATCATGTTGTGGTGATCACCATAATTTGACCACAAATTCTAACATATCGCCAAAATTGATCCAAATGCTGACAAACCATCATAATTGTGGTTAACGTAAGTTTTGACTATTATCAAATACTAAGAAATTATGGCAATCTTCAATTGATTAAAAAATTTCATAAATAAATCATAAGTTATCATGACGATGTCTAGGAGCGTGCTTCCTCTTATGTGCAACCAATCTTTTCAAGACTAAATGAAATCGAACTCAAACGATGACGTTCAAAAACCTTATTTGCAGACCACCCAATCCTTGTTTTGAGCCACTTAAGGGCCCGTAACTGCAAGGACCCGCCATCTCCTGCCTTCAATCATGCACATATGACACTTCACATCATTTTGGAAAAATTGGAATCCCCCTTCCTTAAATATCTTGTCCTTTTTAGTTTTTCTTTCCTACTCATCCATTCTGTTTCTTTTTAATATAATAAATGTAAAAATTATATTTCATTGGAGTTTGGACGCAGGAGAATTATTTCAGTAGTTTCCTTTTTCAGATTTTGGAGTGAGGTGACTCCGAATTTTGGAATGAGAAGTACAGAAAAAGAAGCATTTTTTGGTTGATACTAATTATTATACCATGCTATCATTTAAACCATACGGAACAATAGTATTATCTCCTATATATTGAAAATGTAAAGGAATTATGACATTATCATTTGAAGGATTACTATATGTAGCTGTTGATAATAAGTGGACTTCGTACTTTGAAAAATAAGATAAGCAATCGACTACAACATGTTAACTGATACTCTACTCTTATCGAAACTCTTAACACTATTTATGTTTATTAACTAAATCCAAAGGAAGATGGTAAGTAGAAATTATAGGAGGAAACGATTCTGTTTCTCAGGTGGGGTTTGAACCTGACAAAGGATGCGTGACAACTGTCGTGATCGAACTACATTAACACTATACACTACTGTACGTGGTATAGTACTCTCTCGAACCAATTTCTAAGACACTTTTGACTTGACATATATAAAATTTAAGAAAGAAAAAAAAATTAAAATTTATGGTCTAAAATAAATTTAAGGCATTTGTGTGATAATATGTGTGATAATATCTTCTTTGAGATGGATTTAAAAAAAAAAAAGTGTTTCAGGTAAATTGAAATGGAGTGTTAATCTTTTTTTTGTGCGTCACATAAGCACGCTTAGATTGGGCAGCTTTCATCCATAATGGTTGGGGACAAGAATAGCGTATCAAAGATAAATCTTATCTGTTCAAACTTGACTTCCATTTTTGGAGCTCATAATTCAATGAATTTTCTTTTCTTTTGACTAGCTGATACTCCCTAATTAGTCCTTTTAATAAAGTTGATGAAACAATTATGATATCAGACGTATTCAAAATTAATGCAGTTGACTCCTTTAATTCTAAAAATTTAAAGAACATTTTTTTCTTATTGAATTTACTACTCATGATGCAACGTGTTAAAAGATGCTCAATTGAAGAGTGCTAGTACGTAGTTTTTGATAATGATTATGTAATCTCATAGTTCTGCATCCTCAATATGTCAACAAGCTGGCAAGTTGTATCAAAGGGAGACGTTTCACCGGTTTGAGGATTACAATTCAATTATTAAAGTTATGAGATTCATAGGATATGGAATTTTACACCTGACAGTTTCTTCATCCACTTTGGAATAATGATTTGAGTTACTATGGCTTCTTCAGGTTATAGGCTTTCTAATTCTTTTAATGACGAGTGAATTTGTCAGGGCAGCTTTCGGGAATGTATTCTCAGAAGTCAGAGGTAACGAATCAACCATATCGTGATAAAAAAATTCACATGAAATTAACAAAGGCAGTCACCTTCCACATAAGTATGGTAAATTGGTAGTAATATTTATCCGCACACAGATGCTTATACAAATCACATTAACTTATCATGGTGAAGTGATTAAAGAATGTATAACTGTATATTAACTGATTTAAGGTTAAATGACAATTTATATGCAATACCTGTGTAGCTTTTCACAGATCCCCGCTTCGATGCGTAAAAGGATTGTCATACATGATGTGAATCAGAAAATAAATATTCATCAACTTGAGAAAATGCAAACTCCTGAATGTTACTTGATCATATATTTTGGAGCTTAACAAACACTTCAATAAAATTAAACCCTTTGATACATGAAGTTTGATATATAACCTCTATCTCAAAATTGAAGTTTCAGGTACCTATCGACTAGTGCTTATTCTGCTGTCTCTCTGATAATGTCACCTCTTCCATTCATTGGAGAGATGACGGCTAGAATAACCAATCCACCCAAAACAACAATCAAGACACCCAAGCAATTCACTAGTAATGCCTCGGTGGAATAGCGTGAGATTATGTGACTTGTTTGAAGGAATGTAGCTTTCTCTAAGAATCCAGTAGCACAAGTAGCAATAGCAAGAGCATATATATATATGCCAAGAAAGACATGCCATGGTAGGAGAGTCGCTCTACTGTTCCTTGAACCACCTGGATACCAGAAAGTCGCAAAACCAACAGCCCACTGTCCAGAAGTTATTGAAACACTAATTCATGCACTATTACATATGGTAATAATAAGAATACTGCAAACGAACAGGAAAAGGGATACGGAGTAGCATAGGAACATTTAAGAGAAGTACCTGGACACCAAATAGAAAAAGACAAGCTAGGCCCAACCATGAGTGAAGACTGTAAAAGTTGTCGATTCCTTTGTCATTATGAAACTTCCAAGCAGCCCATAGACCAATTAGACTCAAAAAGAAAGCCATGAACTGCAGGAAAAGATGAACTGATTTCCGGAAGTTCTTTGTTCCGGAGACTGTCTTGTACACCAGCATAGCTGGAGCAATCCACACCAAGTTTGGAGATTAACATAATCCATGAGACATGACAAAAGAGATACATAAGCAATGCTGCATTATTTTCTGATTAGGATGCAAGAACTGAAAATGTCAACTTTATACTGAAGCATGACACCTCTCCCAAGAAACTAGAATCAAGTCAATAACAGTCATGCACAGAACAACTTAACAAGCACTTTTAAGAAAAACAATTAGATAAATTTCAGATAGGTTCTTTTCAGATAAAATGTGCAGCTAAACAGATTGAAATTTATATGAGAAATTATTGAGTCTAGAAAAATGAAGAAACTACACTCAACCATTATATTATATAAAGAAGTGGGAGAAGTTGTTAGACTTTACTAATTAAGCTCATATATTTTTTTACGATGACCATGGTATCCAGGCCAACTTGCATGTACCTCGACTAAATTCCACAGGAACCAACTACCTCCCACTAATACAGGTACTCATAACTCTTTCCTGCAAGATTACTTTATGATAATTTACAAGAAGACCTACAGATACTTCGTTTTATCAGAGTCATTCACCAAATGATGCCAGTTGTTGATAATCGGAGCTGATTGTCACGACCCAAAAACACAAGTCATGATGGCACCTATGTTCCCAACCGATAGGTAAGCAAAACCAATGATTTTACAATCCAATTAAATTAATCAAGCGAAAAGGTAATAGAACCAAATATTCCTTTGCTACCAATCGACGGGCCTTACGAAAATCACCTTCTTTGGAGCGTGACTAAAAGAACCCCTCCTCCCATCTACTCTGGAATCCCGGGCATGGCTAATCTAATTGTCTTGGCATGACAGTTCAAAATTGTGTGGCAAGGAGAAATCCATCCATCCCAAGAATAGCATCAAAGTCTACTATATCTAAGACCTTCAAATCTACTTGAGTATTATATCCCACCAAAGTAATTATACAACACCGATATACCCAATCTAACACTACGGAATCCCCACCATGAGTAGAAACATATAAATGCAAATCAAGCCACTCACATCACATGTCCAGACCCGAAGCAACGTATGTAGATAGTAAGAGTAGGTAGAGCCTGGATCAAATAATGTAGCTGACCGATGGCAAACAAGAATGATATCTCAAAGCTTGAGAACCCTGACGCAAACCACCATGTCTAAGCCTGGGACAATCTCTCACAAAATATCTCAAGTCAACACACTCAAAACAACACCTACGAAGCATAGACTGATGAGAGGAACCTGAATAATCGGAATACCCTCCACAGCTTAAAAGTCTGAAAGATGAGCCACTCCGGTGCTTCATGATACTTTAGTTCGTACGATGGAATTTCTTGAGGGGATGGCTCAGGCAAGCATGTTGCCTGTCGCCTCAGATGGTTCACAAACTCGTGTTAGGATTCAGACTCCAGACCAGATGGTTGCTCCAGGGTTTCAAACTCCAAGAACTCAGCCACCTGTTGCCGTAGCTACCCGTTTAGACAGTGGGGTATTTCCAGGTGCTGTACAACATTTGGCCAAAGGGAGGTTTAGGATGATGAATCCTCCGACCTTAACTGCTGATTTGAGTCAGGATGCATGAGTTTATAGTTAGCTATCATGAGAGGTTGCACAATGTGGGATTAGTGGAAACCCACGGAGTTGACTACACAACATTTCAAATGATTGGTCCTGCCAAACAGTGGTGGAGGGATTATATTGATAGTGGGAGAGAGAGATGAGTTTGAGGGGTTACAGCAAGAGGGTATGTTAGTAAAATGAGTATGAGACCAAATTTCATGCCTTGGCTAGGCACGCATTGATGATACTTCCCATCGAGGCTGAGAGTGAGGAAGTTTGACAAGGGGTTGATTATTCCAATTCATATGGGAGCTTCTCTGGTTGCCACTTCTGGGGTTCCATTTCAGGTGGTGGTATATGCTGCCAAGAAGCTAGAGATGCTTTAGCATGAGTGATTTGAGTGGGAATGAGAGTTCGTCATTCAGGTGATTATGGTATTGCTTCGCCTAAGAGTCGAGGCTACTCAAGGAGGGGTTATCGCCCTCAGTCTAGCAGACCTATTCATGCTGCTATGCCAACGTCTGAGGTTGATTATGGGGGATGTAGTACTTACAATTCAATATAAACTTCATGTGGCTCATTTTCCAAACCTTTAGGCCATGGAGGGCATTCCGATCATTTAGGTTCCTCTCATCAGTATATGCACCGCAAGGGTTGTTTTGAGTGTGGTGACATGGGACATTTTGTGAGAGATTGTTCCAGGCTCAAACATGGTGGTTCGCATCAGGGTTCTCAGGCTTTGACTTCTAGGGTTGCACAGCCTCCGACTTGGTAACATTCTGGTTTGTCATCGGTCAGCTACAATATTATTTGATCCAGGCTCTAACTAGTCTTACGTGTCTACATACTTTGCTTCGAGTCTGGATATGTTATGCGAGTCGCTTTGCATTGTACATGTTTCTACTCGTGTTGGGGATTTCATAGCGGAAATCGAGTATATCGATTGTGTATATTTACTTTGATGGGATATGATACTCAGGCGAATATGATGGACTTAAATATAGTAGAATTTGATGGTATTCTTGGGATGGATTGGTTATCTCCTTATCATGTGATTTTGAACTATCATGCCAAGACAATTACATTAGCCATGTCGGGGATTCCCATAGTAGAGAGGAGAAGTTCTCTTAGTCAAGGAAAGTGACATCTTTTCTTAAGACTCGTCGATTGATAGAGAAGGAATATTTGGCTGTCTCTTAATATTTGGTTGTCTCTTACCTTTGTGCTTGATTAATTAAATTAGATTGGTAAAATCATTGGGTTGGCTTACCTAGCGGTTGGGAACATAGGCGTCATCAGCGACTTGTGTTTTTGGGTCGTGACAAAGTGATCAGAGGTGCGGAAAGAGGCAACATATATCCTCCTAAATAATAGACTGATTGCAAAGCTACTAATAGAAGCAACAGTCAAGCATTCGGCACTGATTCTTAATAGGAATCATCAAACAGAGCATTATTGTGGTCCGAGCGTGAACCTTAACTAGTTGGGACAAAAGAAACAAAAGATCTGAGGCCTGCATTAATGCCCAGTATGAATTAACCTGAAAATTCTGTTGCAATTTCACTCATCAAAAGGTGTCCTGTTGAAATTTTGACTTGCCCAACAACAATTAGATTAAATGTAAACTTCATGGTATCTAATGATATCTAATGCTATGATAAAGAAAGTATATTGGGAAATTACCTAAACAAATAGATAAAGGAAAGTGAAAAGTGTCCCTCTACACTCCAGTAAGTTTGGAGCCAATCTTAGAGAGCGCTTTACCCCCCAATGTGGGACTTCCCAACATGAATACGGATTTAGTCGGGCTCCAATGCGGGTACCGGACACCGGGTGGGAGACCCCCAAAAAAAAAGTTTGGAGAAAATTTTGAGTGAGATTATGTTTTAATGTTAAAGTTTATAAATGAATAATTTAGTCAGTAAGGAGAAAATTGAAAACCATTTACATTCATCTAGCAGTACATGGATGGACAACAATACATCAGAATTCTAGCAATGACTAATGATAAAGTAGCCCTTTGAAATGAGTCATCATACGTAAAATTTTTGGCGATACAGCAAAAAAGTGGCATGGTAGAGAGACATGTAGTCTCTATTTATATACTCTCCTTATATATAGCATCTTACTTTTAAGAACACTCAACAACAATGATTAAAATAAGTTTGACTGATAGTCTTAAATCTTTTTGTAGTGAGGTAGTTCGACCAATAGTCTTAATATTTACCTTCACCATTTATAAGGACGAGGCTGGTTACCATTAAAACAGGATGAACCTGCACAAGACAATATGAAAAGCACAAATAAGAAAGAGGTTTGCTTCAGTCTCCGAAAGGCTCTCAAACTTGAATGACATTACAAGAAAGGAAAAGTAAGAAATAGATATCGACATATATTAGTACCAGATGTGTTATTCGTGGTAAAAAATGCAAAAATTAGAAGTGAGAAGATTGATTTATCTTCTTAGGCATATCCTAAAAGAAATGAGTCATGCTAAGTACATTGACGCAGATAAAGTTCACCAACAAGGAGAAGCAGCAATAGGTATAACTGTACAAGAGCTAGCACTAAAGCATCATATTGCAACATTGATCCCAATACTGCAATATAGGTAAGGCACAATACATAAATATGCCCTTTAACTTGACACCAAATCACATCTATGACCTCCAACTTTGGGTGTGCACAAGTAGGCACTTAAATTTGTATAAAGTTGAATAAGTAGACACATATGTCCTATGTGGCATCCTACGTGGACAATTCTTGTTCTACTTGGCGTCCTATGTGTATGATGCCACATAGGACGTGTTTGTTTACTTGTTCAACTTTATACAAGTTTAAGTGTCTACTTGTGCACACCCAAAGTTGGAGGTCATAGATGTAATTTGGTGATAAGTTAAATGGCATGTTTATTTATTATGCCTATAGGTAAGATAAGAGAACCTCTCATGAGATAGCAGTTTCCTTAACCAAGAACCAAATATATAAAGCAACCTTGATCCTAATAATGAAATTCAGATGACTGCCATCACAATAATAACTTTCTAGCAATAACCCAATAAAATTAGATGCAGAATTACGGCTCATTTGTTTGCACTTAATGGAGGTCTGAATCTGAATGGTTCAGACTTCAAGCCATTAAGTGCATTTGTTTTTTTACTAAGATTTTAACTCTTAATAAATAGGTCTGAATAGGTCTTAATCATTCAGACATAGAATCAAGTCTTAATAGGTCTGAAAAGGTATTCTGGTATTGGATAATATTCACCATCACTGTATTCATAATCATCAATCACCACCTCTGCTACCGCCATCATTGTCAACCACCACCCATTACCACTAACCATCTCCACCACCACAACCACCATCAACAACAAATGTTGCTACCAACCACTATTGACAACCGCTACCACACCTACAATCTCTATTATTCTAATTACATTTAACGCCACCATCGCCGTCAACAACACCACCATCATCAACCACTACATCCCTACTATTGACCAACTCATTTATCACAACTAGCATCACCGCTAACTACCACTATCAAACAAACATAAATATAACACTAACAAACATAAATATATTTTTTTTCAATCAAATAATAATTTTGTTGTATTAAATTACATGTTTTTTAAATATATAATTAGTTTTTTATTTGAATTGTATTTTTTATTTTATTATATATACAAATAACTTTTTTGGTACATTCAGATGTTGAAAAACAAACAGTCTTAATCATTCAGTTTTCAGATCTAGAGACAGCATATTAATCATTCAGACGTGCATTCAGATTCAGATGTCTGAATCTTAAAAAAAACAAATGCAGCCTTAGTAGATATATACACTTTTCTATATATTTCAACTATATCTAGAGAGTTTTGGCTGAAACAGCAAGTGAAGCCGCACCCACTGCACTTGGCGAAAAACTCGCCTTTGAAGTGCATGGCTTGAGTCTTTTAAATTTAAACTCTGCTCCTTCAATTCAATTTTACTTGTCCACTTTGGACTTTGCACACCCCATAAGAAATAATAATTAATATGAGTATTTTACTCAGTGTTTTCAAAAGCGAAAAGCGTAAAAAAAACTCTAAAGTTCGTTGGGGGATTTTAACCCAAAGTGCAAGTAGAGTGCGGGCTTCAATAAAAAAAAGGCGCAAAGGGAAAAAAAATTATAAATATACAGGTTTAGTCCGATGCTAATAATCTCATTGGCAAGGAAAAGTATGTTTTAGAACCTTGATGACGACACTAAAGCGCACAGTAAGCGAGGCAAAGCATTCAACACATTTTCAGTCTCGCTTCAAGACTTAAACATGCTTTTAATAACACTGATTTTATCTCAATACTATATTAATTGATTTATAGCCTTAGGCCTTGAGAAATGATTCGAAGAATAAGTAATTAATGCTGAGGATACAAAAAAAAAAAAGGACAGTCTGGTGCACTAAAGTTTCCGCTATGCTTGAGGTCTGAAAAGGATCGAACCACAAGGTTCAATTGGACACAACCCTACCTTGCATTTCTGCTAAGAAGTTGTTTCCATGGCTTGAACCCGTGACCTCTTGGTCACATGATAGTAACTTTACTAGTTACTCTAAGGTTCTCCTTCGTTAAGGATAAAACAAGAAAAAAAATTGTTTTTCTTGATATGCTAACAACTTGTTTGGATGGTTGCTACCTGTTGCATTGTATTGTATTGTTAGTTTAAATACAATGTTTGTTTTGATTGTTACTTAAATTTTATTATATTGTATCATTAAATTCATCATTAAGTAACGACAAAAGGTCTCATTTGGTGTTATCGCATTGCTACCTTTTATTTTTTCTCCTCATTTGTCTCACTTATTGATAAGAATCGGGTTACGTTAATGAACAATAAAATAATGTGGAAGCGAAAATACTAAGATTAAAGGTAAGAAATTAAAGATAAGCAAAATTGGAGAATAAAATCCCCAATTTCGAGGTTAAGTTCTAAGAACCCTAATTGATCTTAGTATTCAAAATTAGCGGATTAAGACTAATTATGATACTAATAGAGTCAATTCAAGAACTTAGATCAAAAGTGATCTAGACCCCTATTTCAAAGAAACTAAAGACAACAATTAGTATAAGACTAATCACCTTCTTTAATTAACTTTAATAGAAATCAAAGATATCAAATTAAGAATTAATCTTACCTCCTAAAGAATCGTTCTTATAGGGTTGCAAGATAAATTCTATGCAGACACACACAAGGGTGTAAATAAGAGAAACTCTCAATTAATAATAATGTTGTCTCATTGAAAATAACAAATTCATCCCTATATATAGAGAAAAAAATCTATCCCAAATAGCATGGGATTGGGATCTACCTTTATCAAATCTAACAAGAACTAGGAAAAAGCTATCCCAAATAGCAAGGGACTCGAATTCTACTTTTATGAAAATAAATAAATCTAGTAAACTTTAAACTTGGAACTTTTAAACTAGGAAACTTTAAACTAGGAAAACAAAAATTTCTGATTTTAATCAAAACCCTATGGGCCTAATCTTCTGCATTTAAACTTGAAATTGAATCATGAAATATGTGTATCACTTAGCCCATGCTTCTACATAATTCTTGGACTCATTCTTGGGCTCTTCTTCCATCATAAGCATCTTCTTGATTCACATTGAAGCCCATCAATCTTAATGCAAGTGGGCCAGCCTGGATGCTATCACTTATAGTCTAATAATCTTATTTTATCATTTACCTACCTTTTTATATTAGCTCTACTCCGTACCCTTCTTTTATTGCAGGTTTATCCTTCAAATTGTTGATATATGACATTGTGTAAAAACAAAAACACAATATAATTTATCCAAATGTTGTATTCACAAAATCAATACAATATGATACATTATGAAACAACCATCCAAACAGAGTATAAAATGAAAAGTAAGTTTGGTGTATTATTGGTGTACTGGACAAGTAAAAGTGAACGGAGGTTTGTATCATTAACCATGCTAATCACTATGTTAAGTTGTAACAGGAAAAAGGAAACAAGAGAATTGAAAGAAACTTACGTTAAAGATTTGAGCTTTGTTGTCAGAGATGAGTGCTAAACCTCCTCTGTAACGCACATTCCACGTCAACACCAACGCTGCCACTGCAATTCCAATGACTCTAACCAATAGGAAAATCGGAAACTTTACCACCGGCACCGCCATTGATAAATCCCAAACAATTAGTAGCTGTTCAGTAATGTGATGATTGTGGGATTGGCAGAGGTAGGGCTTTTAGATTTGGTCAGTTTTAGATCTCTTAGTACCAAACTCTTTTGACTTTCACACGTCAACTTCACACTTTTGATTCTTTGATTGGTTAGGTGGAATAAGTATATTAATTCAAGATATTATAGGAGACTTTTTTATTTTGTGTTTTGATAATGGATATTAGTTTGTTTCAAAATTATTTTACTTTGATATTTTAGTACTACACTCTAGATTATTTGATTGGTTGATGAGATTGAGTATAACAATTTGAGATATTTTATGAATTTTTTAATTTCGTGTTTAATAATGAATATTATTTTATTTCTCAATAAGTAAAAAAGGATGTGTGCTAAGCAATCGTTATGTGCGGTATTCGAGGAAGGGCCCATCACAAGAGTATATTGTACGCAGTCTTATCTTGCATTTCTGTCAGAGGTTGTTTTCAAGGTTTAAACCCGTAACCTGATCACATGACAGCAACTTTATCGGTTACTACCAATTGTTTCTGAATTAGTAGTTTCCAAAATACCAACAAATAAATAATTCAAAAATAAAGATAGTTTTTCAAAAAAAAAAAAACATATTTAAACATTTTATAAACTATATAGTATAAAATCTGATTCCTTTCCCAACTCACATACGTTTTTAGGTCTAACAATTAGATTTAAAAATCATTCAAATTAAGAATAAAAGATAGTTGTTTTTCCTTCCCTGTTTAATTGAAGGCATTAAATCTCCACTGCGTATACACGTGTATATATCTTCTATAGAAGTGTATATTTAACGTATAAATATGTATATATTTTATAAATTAGTATATAAGTATATCTATATATATTGTAATGTATATTTATTGTAGTATATTTTATAAGTAGTAGTATATATACATTGAATGGTGAGTATACACGTGTATATATCTTCTATAGAAGTGTATATTTAACGTATACATGTGTATATGTTTTATAAATTAGTATATAGGTATATCTATATATATTGTAGTATATTTTATAAGTAGTAGTATATATACATTGAATAGTGCGTATACACATGTATATATCTTCCATAGAAGTGTATATTTAACGTATACATGTGTATATGTTTTATAAATTAGTATATAGGTATATCTATATATATTGTAGTATATTTTATAAGTAGTAGTATATATACATTGAATAGTGAGTATACACATGTATATATCTTCCATAGAAGTGTATATTTAACGTATACATGTGTATATGTTTTATAAATTAGTATATAACTATATATATATATATATATATACATATATATATATTGTAATGTATATATATTGTAGTATATTTTATAAGTAGTAGTATATATACATTGTATGGTGCATATACACGTGTATATATCTCGTATATTTAACGTATACATGTGTATATGTTTTATGAATTAGTATATAAGTATATTTATATATATTGTAATGTATATATATTGTAGTATATTTTATAAGTAGTAGTATATATACATTGAATGGTGCGTATATATGAGTAATTGACTAATTGTGTATATGTGTATATATTTTTTAAATTCTAATGTAGTATATAATATATATATAGTGTATATATATTATTTAACGTATTTATAATGTATATAGGTGGGTATATGTAATGTATATTGAAAGAAAGTTTTTTTTTTTATATTTTCGACCGGGTTTGACCGATTTTTTAACCAGGTTTGACCAGATTTTGGTGGGTTTGACCGGGTTGGGTTAAATGGGCCGGGTTAGGGTGGGTTTTAATTTTTTTACTGTTTGGCTCGGCCCAGTCCGTCTAGCGCCAAAACCGGCCCTTAACCGGCCCTCAACCCGGTTAAAATAGAAGGGACGATTTCGGGTTGGCCCGAACCGGCCCGTTTGGCACCCATAATTTGACTTAACAACCCTCTTTATAATTTTAAGAGGGACATTGATGCCCACATATGGTATTCCCCCAACATATTTTACCTCGTGGTTAATTATATATTATATTTTTTAAGAGGATAAAACAATGCAAGGGAACATACACAAAGAACATCAATTCTAAGAAAGTTTTAAGTACAATAAGCCCATAGAACATGTTTGGTCGTAATAACATAAATAATTAACTTCTTATAAACTGTTCGAGGCTCCGATTATAACAAAATTAGATTGGCCAAGCATTTAACAGAGTAGCCTGCGGATTAGTGTTCAGTGACTGATTTTAATTTTTATACATCGACTCACCTATGCACAGATAATTATCTCATCAACTAACTAGACTGTTCTTCAAATTGAGTTTTTGATTTTTGCAGTAACATTTTATATTATCCAGTATAGGGCTATGCAAATTTCGGTTCAAACCGTTAACCCGAACTAATAATTTATTTATCAGATTAACGGTTTGGTTTTTTAACTTATTGGTTCAGGTGACGGTTTCAAATTTTTCATTAACAGGTTATCCGTTCGGGTGACGATTTTCTTAAAATTTATATCGGGCCACTCGATAGTCAAATAGACAACCCATATATAATTTCCATTATCCCTCGCCTAGTCCAATAATCCCATTTCCCAAGCCCACCGTCATTAGTCATTACTTACCCTAGACTTAGGTTTATTCTCATTTCACAATTCACATTTCATTTCTGATTTCACTGCACCTCTCACTCTCTCACTCACTCTGTCTCTCAAACCGAAAATATCAATAGACCCAAAAGTCGATATTCAAGATTTCAAGGCTTCAAGCTCAACATTTGATGAAAACTCAAGAGATTAGAGACAACCAAAGACGATTTGCTGCTTAGCTTTTGTTGTTGCGCTCACAAGTAATAATTTTTGCTCTTCTTATTGCTCAATCTTACTTTAAAGACTTATCATCTAAATTCTTCTGCTTCATCTTCAATTCTGTCAAATCTCTAACCCATAATATATGCCTATACAAAGTTTGGCTTGATCCACACAAAGGTGGCCTATATATTTGGACCTAAATCTAAACGAATAATAATTTATTGTTTAATTCATATCTAAGAAAAGCAGACTCTGCCTCTGGATTCTGTATGTTTTTAAGATTAAGTCAAAACAAATATTGGTAAGTTAACAATTATGGGTTACAACCTTATAGTTAAAAAATGTGACTACTGACTCATATTATTTTTAACTTATTCATTGAATATATTTGAACAACAAGTAGTTACGGATAATTTTATAATAAATTCTCAAAGATAGTAAGCCAATTAGACTGAACAAAATGCCTTAATCGTCATTTTTATTGGGTTTGCAGTGAAATGTGTAGACTGAAATGCCCAATCAATGGGTTGCCCCTAGTATAAGAATTGAGTAGTAATTAGTATTATTACTGTGTTTGAAATTTGAACTTAATTTTCAAATTGTTGTGACTGTAACTTTGAATTTTTTTCTACTCTATTTGTGCTAGACCAGTAGACACTATTCACTAGACAATTTTAAATTTGTGAATTGTGACTTTTGTTTGAATGTTTTGTTACTTTGTATTAGATTTATGGCTTTTGTGCATGGAAAGAGCAATAAGCACTAAGGCCTAAGCAGTAGGCAATGAGCACTAAGCAGTGAGCACTAAGCACTAAGCAATAGCCTGGCAGTCCGAAGTAGCTTACTTACTAGCTTTGGACTTTAAATTATATATGTTAAATGTTAACGGTTAACCCGATAACCGAACCGATAACAAGGAAAAACCAATAAACTGATAACCGATTAACCGATATCTTAATGGTTCTTTAACGTTTAGCATATATACATATCGATAATGAATAAGTAAAACCGATAATTTTCAAAACCGAACCGAACCGACCGATATGCAGCCCTAATCTAGTATACACATATCTATAATCTATAATGTATTAAAATGGTGAATATACTTAGAAAAGTGATTTGAACTTTTACTCTTCATTAAAAGACTCTTATTTAAACAAAACTGTCTTTTCATAATTTTTTTAATTTATTATTTAATTATTTTTTATTATATTAACTAGATTTCCTAAAATATGTGGGACTCCTAAAATATATGGTTGGAGAATTAATTAATATTTGCTAAAATATATAAGGTAGGAGAATTAATTAATATTTTTTCTACTGTTCAATTAGAAAAATACTCCTAAAATAGTACTCTATTAAGGAAATACTTTTATAAATATTGAGATGTACGACGTTAAACTACAGAACAAATCGATTTGCCTATTGGGAGAATATGATTGATGCTCATCTAACTTGATTCGATTGCATGTCTAGATGGTGGATGCTTGATTTTCTAACCCTCAACTTCTTCACTATTAAACATGTGTGTATATATATTTCTTTTTTGTTTTTCATTCAAAATCATTCTTTAGGGTCAAAATTTTTGCTCAGACAAGAATTAGTTGGATCAAAATCGAAACTTTGTGATCACTATTGTATTTTTTTTATAGTTTACACGTCGTAGATGAATGTCGGTTGGCTTTGAAGAATTTCTTGTGTAAAGGTTAGGTTTAATTATATTGTTTTGATATCTTTACTATCTTACTAGTATTAGTACCCGCGCAATGCGCGGTCGCTATTAAATGAAGTTAATTATAGAAATTATTATCATATTGATTTTATATAATAAAAAATTTATTCTATATCATTCACATATTTGAAATTAATAAATGTATGCAATACGAAAAATAACTATTAAAATATTGAACTTAATATCATTAATTACATAAAACTTAAAGATTTCGTTTCGAAAGTTAGTATCCTTGTGCAAATAATATTATATTGTAATATAATTATTTGAGAATATTAGATAATATTGTGATCTATATTGATTTATTTTGTAAAAAAAATTATATAATTACAAAATAAAATGCATATTTAACGTAATTATTATTAGTTAAGTGACTTACTTCTAAATTTGGTTAGAAAACAAAGAACTAATGAAAGATGTTTTTTAGAGTTATGCACATGAGGTTTCTCTGTAAAATTTTAACTTAAAATTTAAATATTAAATTTTCTGTATTAAATATTTTAATTTGCACCCTCTTATCAAAAGGAAGAAAGGAGTTTCCCCTTCTCTTTTCTTGTCTTAATAGATTTTTTTGTCAAAATAAATTTTGTATTCCTTTGCACGATCATAGTCATAGTATATATTTTTTATAAATTTAAAATATTTTTGCATCAAGGCAAATGTTTTGAGCAAAGTCTCAATAATAGTCAAATTTTCCTCTCTCATATTTTTTTATTATCATTTTTTCAACAAATAACTTATAACATTATCTAAAGTCCTAACCTGTTTGCACGATTTCACAATGTTCACTTATTCTCTTATGATAATGGACCAACAAATATTAATGAATCTTATTGTATATTATTTTTTCAAATAAATGGTTTAGTCCTTCGTAGGTTTGAATATTCACTCTTTAACTCTATTTTCGATCAACCCTATCATATTTTCTCGATTTACTCAATTTGAATAAAATTATAAATATTAATCACTATCGAAATTGAATTTTCTCCCATCTTAGAACATTCAACTAATATTTAACCCCTCATGTTCATCAGTACAATAAGATATTAATCTTATTCATCTTTATACTTTATATTGTACAAAGTAGATCAAAATAATTATTGCACCAAAAGATCTACAATATTCTAAAATTGGAGTTACAAATATAAATATAAACATGCTTGAACTCATTGCCTGTTCATATCAACTAAAACAAAAAAATTAAGAAGGTTTGTAGCATAATGTTTATAAATAACAAATGATAAATGACCTTCACTTTCACATTAGTACAATATGCTACGTAAAAGTACAATAATATTTGTAGTAAGAATTTAAACAGAATGAATTTGAAAAAATCAATATTCATAAGTATTTGACTTATTGAATTTGAGCATTGTCCATTAAGCATCAGCCACGAGATACTCACCCAAATTTTGATCTTCGATATATAGCTTTAGAGATAGTAATCCTAGTATCGGATAAATTTCATACATAGTTATACAACTATCATTTTTTTACTAAGGTCACTTAACTATCATTTCTAATACAATATCACAAAATTTTTAATATACTATTAAAATCACACAAATTAATTTACAAATTAATTGTTAATCATAGCATATAAAAATATAGTATAGACAAATCAAGTGTTAATTCTAGTATATAGAAATATAATGGATTAGTAATTTAGTATCATAGTATATTAATTTTTGAAATCATATTATTATTTCACTAAAATCTAAAGCAACAATATTTGCAATGCAAGAAAATCAACTATCTAATATCAATATTAGTTTCTTCATATTTAATGTATAAATTGTAAATTTTTATGGTATTTCTAAAATTCTCATTGCATATTTTGACCAAGATAAATTTTTATAAGTCTTTAAAAATGTATGACATATTAAAAGATCACTAACTTAAATTTTCAAAGAGTACAGATTATATTTTTTTATAAAACATAAAGTACATGAATATTGACTTATAAATTTTTCACTAAACATGTAGAAAATAAAATGAATATGCAACATAACCTGTATATTTAGTTGACTTGATAAATCAAGAAAAGTATATTCTAAAACAATGCTCACAGTAAATTGAGATTCTAGCGATTATCACGACAAGATAAGTTGTGGCAGAAATTACTTGCACAATTCATCTTCTCCAACATGTTATGGCATAAATTAATTAGCTTTTGCTGAGTGTAGTCTTCTTAAATAGTGGTAATTGTTATGACATTAGAACTTCTACATTAATTGCAGTTGGTACAATATTCTTTTCCATATATATGTATATAATTGTTAATTGATTATTCATTTTCTATTTATATTTTTCAATCAATTTGTTATGCTTCCGTAATTGACTTACATTAAATATAATCATAAATACTTTCCATCATATAAATATTCATTTTATGTTAATACTTCAATTGCATATTTTCTAATTTATTAGTATCACACCTACATTTCATCATATAAAATTATTATAAAATTTTATTGATATTTTTATTAATAAGAAATATTTATTCCTAATTTATTTTGTTGATCTGCACGTTTAAATTTTTTATATAAGATAATTTAATCTTTTTTAATTAATTTTTGTTCATCAAAATGAAGTATCTTTTTTAAATTTGATTATTTTAAAATCCGAAATTATTCTTACAGACATATATAAGGTTATATAATTGGTCAATTAAAGAATAACTTTGCTAAGCAAAATTTTATTTGACTTCAAATATTAATTAGGACTATGTAATTTTAGTAGTTATTTTCGATAAACATCATGCAATCTTTTTTGTGTAGTAATATTCATTTTAATTTTTTTAATATTTATTTATTTTGAATCAACCCTCCTATTAAATTCAAGACTATTATTTATTCATTTCCTAATATAAATGATAGTATAATTACTCATTGATAGTTATTCTTAATTATGATAATCCTTTCATTAAATATGAATGCATATTGTTTTAAATATAGATTACTTAAAATATATCGATAGAAAATTCTTTCAATAAATATGAATGCATATTTTTTAAATAAAATTTCTTGAAATATATTGAAATAAATTTCTTCCATTTTATAGTCCAAAGTTACCATTTGAGTGATTACATCTTTTTCATAATATTTTTAATTTTGGAATAACTCTTTAATTATTATTATTTTTTTCCATATAAGTTGTTTGATTCCTAATTGGTTATTCTCTTAATTGATACCTTCTTGATTTAGTCAACAACAACAACAACAACAAACCCAGTGTATTCCCACATAGTGAGGTCTGGGGAGGGTAAGATGTACGCAGTACATACCTCTACCTCTAAATAAGTAGAAAGGCTGTTTTCGATAGACCCCCGGCTCGAGACATGGAATACTACACAAATTCATAGTAAAGCATGAAACAAGATGGCATAATATAAATACGATACCCACAAGTAATAAAAAACAGAGAAAAGTAAACAGATTCGTAATAAAACATGAAACAAGATATCATAACAAGAATAATACCCCCACCAAGTAATTCCCTACACTAGCGACCCAAACTAACTCTAGCCTTCTGCCCTAATTCGCGTCCTCCAGATCTTCCTATCTAGGGTTATGTCCTCAGTGAGCTGTAACTGCTCCATGTCCCTCCTAATCACCTCTCCCCAGTACTTCTTCGGCCTACCCCTACCTCGCATAAAACCATCCAAAGCTAGTCTCTCACACCTACGAATTGGGGCATCCATGCCCCTCCTCATCACGTGTACGAACCATCTCAATCGGACTTCCCGTATCTTATTCTCCACTGAAGTCACTCCAACCTTCTCCCTGATAGTCACATTCCGAACTCTATCCCCCTAGTCAACCCACACATCCAACGCAACATTCGTATTTCCGCCACCTTCATTTTTTGAATGTGGGAATTCTTAACTGGCCAACACTCCGCTCCATACAACATGACTGGATGGACTGCCACCCTGTAGAATTTGCCTTTAAGATTGGGCGGCACCTTCTTATCACACGACACCCCCAAAGCGAGCTTCCACTTCATCCATCCCGCCCCAATACGGTGCGAGACATCCTCGTTAATCTCACCATTACCCTGAATCACGGACTTGAGATACTTGAAACTATCCCTTATACATACCACCTGTGATTCCAACTTCACTACCACCTCATTCTCTAGCCTCACATTATTAAACTTGCATTCCAAATACTCTGTCTTGCTCCTACTCAACCTGAACCCTTTAGACTCAAGATTTTGTCTCCACACCTCTAATTTATCATTTAAACCACCCGCATCTCATCAATCAAAACTACATCATCTGCAAAAAGCATACACCAAGGCACCTCTCCTTGAATACGCCGCGTCAACACATCCATCACCAAAGCAAACAAAAAGGGACTAAGAGTAGATCCCTGATGCAATCCTGTCAAGACAGTGAAATGCTCTGAGTCTTCTCCCACCGTTCTCACCTGAGTTTTAGCTCTATCATACATGTCCTTAATTACTCTGATATATGCCACTGGGACTCCACTCACCTCTAAGCATCTCCAAAGCACCTCCTTGGGGACTTTGTCGTATGCCTTCTCCAAGTCGATAAACACCATGTCCAGGTCCTTCTTCCTTTCCCTATACTATTCCACCAGCCTCCGTACCAGGTGAATTGCCTCCGTCGTCGAGCGGCCAGGCATAAATCCAAACTGGTTCTTCAAAATAGACACTATCCGTCTCAGCCTCACCTCAACCACTCTCTCCCAAATCTTTATAGAGTGACTCAATAACTTAATATCCCTATAGTTATTGCAACTCTGAATGTCACCCTTGTTCTTATAAAGAGGGATCATAGTACTCCACCTCCAAGCCTCGGGCATTTTTGTCGTCTTGAAAATTTTGTTAAACAATCCAGTCAACTACCTTAAACTAATCTCGCTAGAAAACTTCCAAAAATCCATCGGTATCTTATTAGGCTCCGTCGCCCTACCCCTTCGCATCCTGCGAACAACCTCTCTAACCTCCTCTACCTTAAAACGTCTACAATAACTAAAATCCTAACACTCCTCTGAGTGATCCAGCTCCCCAACACAATAGCTCTATCCCCTTTGTCATTCAAGAGCCTATGAAAATATGACTGTCATCTATTCTTAATGTAGCCGTCCTTCACCAACACTGTACCATCCTCCCCCTTAATGCACTTCACCTGGTCGAGGTCACGACCCTTCCTCTACCTAGCCTTAGTGAGTCTAAACAACTTTTTCCCCCTCTTTTATCCTGTAACCCTGTATACAAGCTCTCAAAAGCTGCCGTCTTAGCCGCCGTAACTGCTAACTTAGCCTCCTTCCTAGCTAACTTGTACTCTTTTCTGTTTACCCGCTTCTCTTCTTCGTCCTTACTCTCAACCAACTTAGCATACGCCCCTCTCTTGGTTTCCACTTTCTTCTGAACCTCTTCATTCCACCACCAATCCTTCCGATGATGCCCGACCCGGCCCTTAGAAACACCCAACACCTCACTAGCATTCTCCCTGATGCACCTAGCCACCCTATCCCACATACTATCCACGTCCCCCTTCACTCCCACACCTCCATTTCCACCAACTTCTCTTCTATCTCCCACGCATTCACTGGAGTCAAACCGCTTTACTTAATTCTAGGTATACACTCCTCACTCCTTCTCTTCCTATTCTTCTTTATACCCAAATCCATAACCAAGAGCCTATGTTGGGTCAAAAGATTCTCACTCAAAATGACCTTACAGTCCTTACACAACACCCTATCCCCTTTTCTAAGCAATAAAAAGTCAATCTGGGTCTTGGCTATCGCGCTTCGGAAGGTGATCGTCCTTCTTCGGAAAGCTCGAGTTCACCACCACTAGCCCAAAGAACCTCAAAAAATCCAATAGAGTAGCCCCCTATTCATTTCTTTCCCCAAAACCAAAACAACCATGCACATCACCAAAGCCTTCCGGTAACGCCCCTATGTGCCCATTGAAATCTCCTGCTACAATAATCTTCTCCGAGCTAGGCACGCCTCTCACCACCTCATCCAAAGCCTCCAAAATCTGCATCTTCTACTCCCCATCCAAGCCCACTTGCGGCACATAAGCACTACACACGTTCAGGGTAAACCCCCCAGTGACCAACTTAATAGTCATCAATCTATTGCTGATCCTCTTTACCTCTACTACCTGACCTCTAAGCTCTTCATCTACTAAGATGCTAACTCCATTCCTACTCCTCTCGCTCCCAGAGTACCAAATCTTATAACCATCCACATCCCTAGCCTTAGACCCTACCCACTTGGTCTCTTGAACATACGTAATATTAATCCTCCTCTTTCTAAGAATCTTCACAAGCTCTATGGACTTACCCTGAAGAGTCCCTATATTCCAAGACCCAACCCTCAACCTACCATCTCTATCCGCACGTCTTCCTCTACCGCCCCTGAGGCCAAACCTTGGCCTTCCTTCCCACCCCTGCCCTTTCCTCTTCCCCCACCCCCACAACAGCCCCCCGCCCCAACCCCTTCGGACATGACCCTATCCAACCATCAACGCCCACAGCCACTACTATAAGAAAATATAAGAAAATATAAACAATGGTAGTAACCTTCTTGATTTAGTCAATTGTAATCAAATCATACATGTTCTTTTTTATATAGGATTGTTACTTAAATTAATTATATATACATTTTGAGTGATGACATATTTTTCATAATATTTTTAATTTTGGAAGGACTCATTTGTCATAAGAATCTTTTTCATATGAGTTACTTGATTATTAATTAGTTATTCTCTAATCGATTTTTTTGTAATACTTTCTTGATTTACTAAATTGTAGTGAAATCATAAATGTTTTTTAAATAACATTATTATTTAAATTAGTTGTGCATATTTTTTGAGGGATAATATCTTTTTCATAATATTTTTTATTTTGAAATGACTTTTTGATTATTATAATCTTATTCATATAAGTTACATGATTACCATTTACTAATTAATTTTATTGTTATGGCATTAGAACTTCTAGATTAATTGCAGCTAGTACAATGTTCTTTTCCATATATATGTATATAATTGTTAATTGATTATTCATTTTTTATTTATATTTCACAATCAATTTTGTCATGCTTCCCTAATTGACTTACAATGAATGAAATCATAAATACTTTTTGTCATATAAATATTCATTTTATGTTAATACTTCAATTGCATATATTCTAATTTATTAGTAACTCACACCAACATTTCATCATATAAAAATTATTATAAATTTGTATTGATATTTTTATCAATAAGAAATATTTATTCCTAATTCTTTTTATTGATCTGCACGTTTAAAGTTTTATATAAGATGATTTAATCTTTTTAAATTAATTTTTGTTCATAAAAATGAAGTATCTTTTTCAAATTTGATTATGTTAAAATTTGAAACTATTCTTACGGACATATATAAGGTTATATAATTGGTCAATTAAAGAATAGCATTGTAACGCAAAATTTTATTTGACTTCAAATATTAAATAGGATTATGTAATTTTAGTAGTTATTTTCGATAAACATTATGCAATCTTTTTTGTGTAGTATTATTCATTTTAAAAAAAAATTAATATTTATTTATTTTCAACCTACCCCCCTTTTAAATTCAAGAGTATCATTTATTCATTTCCTAATATAGAATGATAGTGTAATTACTCATTGATAGTTATTCTTAATTATGAAAATTCCTCATTAGATATGAATGCATATTGTTATAAACATAGATTATTTAAAATATAGCGAATGAAAATTCTTTCGATAAATATGAATGCTTATTTTTTAAATAAAATTTCTTGAAATATATTGAAATAAATTTCTTCCATTTTGTAGTCTAAAGTTACCATTTGAGTGATCACATCTTTTTCATAATATTTTTAATTTTGGAATAACTCTTTGATTATTGTATTTTTTTCCATATAAATTGTTTGATTCTAATTGGTTATTCTCTTAATTGATATTTCTTGACACTTTCTTGATTTATTCAATTGTAATCAAATCATAAATGTTCTTTTTTGTAGAATATTGTTATTTAAATTAATTATATACACATTTTGAGTGATGACATCTTTTTCATAATATTTTTAGTTTTGGAAGGACCCATTTGTCATAATAATCTTTTTTCATATAAGTTACTTGAGAAAATTGAAGGAAAGGTGTCTTTTAAGTCTTGAATGAAGGATTGATGACATTGACCAACTTAAAGGGTCAAACATCATTAGAAAACTTGATTAATATTTTCAAAACTGTAACACCCCGTATTCAAGTACGTGTATTGGTGTATTCAAGTATGTGTATTGGTCTTATTTATATGAAATTAATTTTTTTATTATTTTATTTATACCAAAATTTGCCCATCGATGGTTCCATGCGAAGGTTATTGAATAAGCTTTCCAACGATATAAAGATTTCCAAAAATGGATAGGTTTCGGATATAATTGAGTACGTTTGAAACTATAAAATGGTGGCCGGGATATTTGGGAATAGTAAATGTGTAGGAAAATTTCCTGCACACAAATTACTGAGGCCAGCAGATTTTTTGGGTCAACTTCGAATGATCATAACTCCCTTAATATAATAAACTGGGAGAGCTGCAACCTATGAAAAGAAATATCTTTGAGTCTTCTTTCCAATACCATTAGTTTCATCCAAATCCAACGTCTGAGTAAGGAGTTATACTCGTTTTACTTCATCCTATCAAAACAGATTTTTAGGGTCAACTTCAAACGACCATAACTCCTTGTACAGGACGAACTGGGTGGCCTACTTTATATGAAATGAAAGCCCTTTGAATTATCCTTCCAATGATACCAATTTCACCCAAATCCGATATCGGAGTAAATATTTATGGTCAATCTACTTTAGCTTATCAAAACAGTCCACCAAAGGAGAGATTTGACATTATTTTAATTTTAAAGGTATTTTGGTCATTTTCTATTATATTATGGACAGGAATATATGTATATATACATGTATATGAGTTCAAAAACTCATTTTCATCATCAATCATTGAGGAAGAACAAACCCTAGCCAAATTTGACCTTTAAATTACTTTTGATTCAACCGTAGAAATTCCAAAGTAATCCGATAACTGTGTTTGTCATCTCGAGAGCTTGGAACGGCACTTATTATTTGTGCAAACAGGATTGCATAATCAAGAGGTGAATTCTAAGGTATGAATATTGTTTGCCTTTGTTCTTTTCCATATGTATATGTGTGATAGAGGATTATATGTATTGGTTGTTATTGAAATATGATGGAAATAGGGTTATGGACTATTTTGCATGGTTTGGTTGTATTGAATTATGGAAGGTGGATATGGTAATTGAGTTATGGAAGGTGGATATGGAAATTGAGTTATGGAAGGTGGATATGGTGATATACTATTGAATTGATGATTATTTATGTCTATGACTCAATTTGGTTTAATGGATTGGTTGGAAGGATAAATGAATCCAAGGTTGATATTAGAGGATGTTGTATGAATATGCATGGCATATGAATGTAATTGGAGTATAAGAGGGTTAAAGTGACACCCTTTATGGTGTAATTAAGGCTTACTACTTAACCACTAGTTTAGTGAATTCAAATAATTGAATTGTGACGTTTGGTTCCTAATACTAGATTGCTATATATGTTCATTGTAGATAAGTAATCCGAAAAGACGAGAAGTCCATTTGGGACTAGTATTAAAGGTTGACAGTCAGGTATGTAAAGCATACTCTATACCATATCTTTGGCATGAAAGTGAACAATTATTTTATTAAGAAACTTTCCAAAGTTATTCAGTAACATGTGATCCATAATGGTTTTATATGATGTCCTACGTTATCAATGAACTTGTTTCCACCCTACAAGATGTCAAGACATTTCAATACTTACTTGTTTTCCAAATCTTACATGTTTATTGCACTAATGAATGTCAGAAGGTATCCGGTTACTCAAACAAGATCCATGCACTATTAATGACTCCAAAACGTTTCATTGATATACCAATAAGTTCCTACTTCATTGTTATGGCATTGATGACTCCAAAACACTTCATTGATGTGCCAATGAGTTCTTACTTCATTGTTATTGCATTGGTCTATTTATATGTCTCTTATTGATGTATCATTGTTTCAAAGTATCAAAAATGCGGTGGCGACCGAAATAACAATCTCAAAGATTAATTGAACTAAGTGATAGAAGTTCTCTCTTATCGGGTGGTATCCTAGGGGCATAAGCCTATCATGGGTCGATCCCTATTTATGTATTTATGGGTGGTATCCTAGGGGCATAAGCCTATCATGGGTCGATCCCAGTTGATATGTACTGAAGGCAGCCTAATGGTCACAGTACAGTACAGTAATGATTACAAAGATGATAAGAACGAAGGTAAAGTGATTGAATAAATACAATGTACAGGTTGTCACAAACTCTAGTAAGTGTGGTCTGCTCCTATTACGATTTATTCACTTGTTTCTAATTTCTATTAAGCTCCTATATCATATGTGATTATCTACAGCTTTAAATACTCAGTACATATTTCGTACTAACGTCCCCCACGGGGGACCTGCATTTCATGCTGCAGGCACAGGTACCTCAGCTCATACACCGCACAAGTAGGAGCCAAGATATCCAACTGCTTTTGGTGAGCTCCAGTTTGCTTCGGGGCTTTCCGTGTCATATCCAGTCACTTTTGGTATTATATAGAAGTTAGTTATATGGCGGGGTGTGTCTCGACCATAGTTAAACTTTGTGTATTGTCTAGAGGCTTTATAGACCTAATGTACAGTCAAGGTGGTGTTTTGTTAATAGAAGTGATGGCTCCAACAGCCAAGTATTGTATATACATATATATGTGTGTGCTCGAGCTTATACAGGTGATTATTTCTTTTTACATGCGACATGATGCTGTCCGAATTTTGGGTTGTCATAGAGGTATGCATGGGAAGTATAAGGTTATGAGCTGGTTCTCCCGGACCTCCTCGGTTACGGGTACCAGTCCGCCCCAATAGGATTTGAGCCGTGACAAAAATTTTCTAATCTTTTCAAAAATACAAATCAACCCAACCCACACCCCTCTTCAATCCAAATCAAATACTCTCTCCTCTTTCTCGACAGCTTCTCTCAACTCTCTCCCAACCAATAGTTCTGCAAAATTTCTCCTTTCAACCCCCGATGACTTCTACCTCTGGCAAAAAATAGTTGGGCTTCGAGTTCCCCTTTTTTCACCCTTCAATCCCCGATGACTTCTACCTTCGGCGATAAATAGTTGGGCTTCAAGTTCCCCTCTTCAATTTAAATTAACCTATCTCTCATCCCTCTCTCGACAGTTTCTCTCAACTCTCTCCCAACCAACTGTTCTGCAAATTTCTCATTTAAATTCTCGGTGACTTCAAAATCCGAATACAAATAGTTGGGCTTTGAGTTCTTTTTCGACTTCAACCTTCAATCAACGTGACAGCCTTGCTCTCCGGCCACAATAACTTTGAATTCTTCATTGTTCCTTTTTTTCTTTCACAGGTAAAAATTTATGGTCTTTTTAGTTTTGAAGAAAATGAGGAACTTGAGCCAACTTCTCTTATAGTATTGGTTAAAAATTTTAATATTTGTTGCATTAATTTGAAATGCGGTTTGAATAAAACTCTAATTTCTGGTATTTCATCTCTTCTCTTTTCGAAGTAAATTATAATATTTTGTTGTTTGTTGCATTTTTTGAAGCTTGATTTTTATTATTTGTGTTTATAAAAACAAAACAACAATTTGGGTTGATTTGTTCTGTTCTTGTTCTTGGTAAAAATGATGAAATTGCTATTTTTTTGTTGAATAAATCGTGCTACTATTTTTTATTTCCTCCAACAGATTACCCATCTGGTGCAACATATTAACCATCTGATGCAATAGATTTATCATATGATGCAACAGATCAACCATCTTATGCACCAGAAGAACCATCAAATTATAATTTGAATACAACAGATTAATCATATGATGCAACAGATTAACTATCTGATACAACAGATTAACCATATGTTGCAACAGATTACGCATCGGATAAAAAATCTAATGCAACTAATTAACCATCTGATGCAATGGAAGAACCATCAGATTAATGATCTGATGCAACAAATGAACCTCCTGTTGGATAAAATCCTATCAACTCTTCCAATAGAAAATGTCCAACACTTGATTTTTCCAGCTGATCATTCATCTGCCGTGATAGATGACCCTATGTTGGAAAAAATCTAAATAATATTAACCGTTGATAACTGTTCTAACAGATCACTCATGTGTTGCAACAGACGTGTGACCTGTTGCACAGACCATTCATCTTTCTCAACAGATGAGTGATATATTTTGTATTGTCGCAATAGATTACTCAACCATTGTTGTAGGTTAGTTAACTGCTCTAATAGATCACTCATATGTTGTAACAGATGTGTGATCTGTTGCATAAACTATTTATCTTTCTTAACAGATGAGTGTTTTTTTTTTGTATTATCGCAACAGATTACTCAGCCATTCTACGTGTTATTTAACTGTTCCAATAGATCACTCATATGTTGCAATAGATGATGTCACAATAGATATATGATCTATTGCACAGACTATTCATCTTTCTCAACAGATGAGTAGTATATTTCGTATTGTCACAACAGATTTCTCAGCCGTTGCTACAGGTTATTTAACTGTTCCAACAGATCACTCACATATTGCAATAGATGATGTTGCGACAGATGTATGATCTGCTGTACAGACCATTCATTTTTCTCAACAGATAAGTGATTTGTTTTGTATTATTGCAACATATTACTCATCTGTTGCAACAAGTTATTTAACTGTCCCAACGGATCACTCATATGTCATAATAATATGAGATCTATTGCACAGACCATTCATCTATCTTAAAAGATGAGTGATATATTTTGTATTGTTGCAATAGATTACTCATCTGCTGCAACAGGTTGGTTATATGCTGCAACAGATATACTACCTGGTGCAACAAATCGGCGATCTATTGCAACTATTATTTTATTATTTTGCTTATTTTTGTTATCCCTTTTTAATGATGCATTAATCAACTATAATATATTTTTTTATGTTCCTATTAATTTTAGATAATACGGTTCCCAAAAGAACAAAAACCGAATCAAGTCCAAGTAAAGGAACAAGTGAAGCAGCTAGGCTACATCCACCACTCTATGAGCTTTCTTTACAAACGTCATCTCAATCGGGAGCAGAATATGATGAACACGGGGAGGAGGAATATTTCAGAAAAGATGATGCAAATGCTAATAGCCCTTCCACCAAAGAGTTGGTCAAAGCCTTTAGCATTGATCATTATCTTGTGAGAATGCAGTGCAATGGTATCGCAGATTTAATGAGTTATTTCATGGTTAAGTCAGCCATGGGAAAATCTTTCGACGTCTTTAGAAAAATACTTCGAGAATAAAAATTGGATGCGTATTTCAAGAATAGCTGCTTTGGAAAATATCATGATTTGTCGGAGGACAACAATGCTCGTTTCTAAATGAAAATGGTGTATGAACTTCTCAAGTGTAGGTTTATGTATGAAAACAAAGATAAGATGGATGAGGTGTGGATAAATTACTGTGGCATGCTTATTTGTTTTGGTTGGAAGGAGTTTTTCATAGTTACAGGACTAAAATGTTATCCTTCTGCTCAAGTTAAGTTATACCTATTCTAACCCAAAAAAGCACCCCGCACACCCAAAAAGGCAAAGGTAAGTCGTGTGATCATGATGATTTGGTGTCCATTATTGGTCCAAGCTTCAAAAATAAAAATTTCATAGAAGCATTGAAAGGTAAAGGACTTTCAAAGAAGCACAAGCAGTCATTATGCTTGGTTTGGTTTGTACACAATATTCTTTAGGCGACAGACGTTAACAACAACATAAGCCTCAATTTAATAAAGCTCTCCGAGGATCTTGAGGCGTTTAACAACTATCCTTGGGGTTATGAAAGCTTCAAAATGACTGTCAAATATTTGTTGACTCTGTTAGCGCCAAAGACAGTCAACTTATATGGCTTCCATGGGCTTTCATGGTAAATGTTTCTTTCTTCTATTATGATATCATTTATTTTTTTACTCAATATTGGTTTTGATTTATTGGCATTATTTTATAGGCTTGGGCGATTGAAACCATTTCTTATTTAAGACAACAAGTAAACTACCAGAAAAATGTTTTCTGTCCAAGAATCTTGAGATGGTTGTCGGCCAAAACTGATAAAAATGCAAAATTTCTTGATCTCTTCAACCCCTGAAGGATGTAGTAAGTATAATTATAATTAATTTTTTCTTTTAATTAATGATTTTTTTGAATGATCTAATCATCATTCTAATATATGTAATGATTTATGTTAGATTGTGCATCTGTCGCTAGTTCCGACCAATCGGGAGTTGAAGATAACATTTTTTCTTACTTTACGGTCTTTGCAAACTTTATCAAACCCTAAGGTCATCGACAGAATAAAAATAGAATTGTTTGGAGCAACAACCATTACATGAAAAATAATTTTGGAGGGTGGGCTTGTTGTTGGTGGTGGTCTTAATAGTGATGGAGCTGTTGGTGGTGGTAGTGGTGCTGCTGTTGGTGCTAATGATGCTCCTCTTACAGTATTTAAAACAAACAATTATGAGTATGATCATACTGGTTATACAGATTTTGCCTCTTCCAACGAATGTTCTATATGCAAATGTCAAGACTGCAGGGCGAAACATGATGTAGTGATTAATCCTATTAATGCATTAACTATTTTGTAAAGGAATTGACATCTAAGAGGGGTCTCATTCTATCAAAGAGGATTTTATTTCCATCCGCTCCATTAGAGATTAGGGCTAAGAGGAGAAAGAGAGTGATTTCCAAGGCATTATCAAGCATTCAAAAAAGCAAAATTACAACTCCTTTGTTTGTGTTTGCACTGAGCAACGTACAATGTCCAAAGAAGAGCAACACGAGATGAAGAAGGTGAATATATGTGTCTTCCAACTGACAAAACAAACAGACACATATCTGTTTCAACGGATGACACATCTGCTGAAAATTATCAAACAGATATATACATTTGTTGCAACAGTTGACTAACTTATTACACCAGATAAAGTATCTATTGCGACATATGTCTCATCTATCAGCAAATTAAACAGCTCTTCATACCACTTTTATTTGTACCAACAGACGACCTATCTGCTGCAACAGATGATTTATATATTGCAACAGATGATTCATCTATTGGAAATTATCATATAGGGTCTTTCTTATGTAGAAATTTGTCCCAACAGTTGATTCATTATTGTAACAAAAATATAATCTATTTGGGATAGTTTAATATAGGAGAAAAACATGTTTGATTTGCTAGAAAAGATGAGTTATCCTTTTCCATTTTATTGTATCTCCGTGATTAGCATTGACCAATTCTGATTTTTCAGGTGGATGTAGAAGAAGCTACCGCTGAACAACATTGACAATATGCTACTCTTTTTATGAAAATACGGAGTAAAGATCCACGATGAGCAAAGCCGAATTCCATAGCACCGGATGAAGAAAAACTTGTCCATACTGAGTAGATCTTTATAGCTTGGGCCTGTCAAAGTAATCCTTGGCATTATACTTAAATTGTTGTTGATGTATTTGTTGAGATCTGTACCCATAACAATCTTTTTACATTTCATTTATTCATTAACTTATTTCAGCTAATTTCTGAAGGCTTTGATTTATTTTATTTTGTCTATAAATTTTATTTATTCCTTAGATTTGAAACTTATTAATTGAAAAGGAATACTAGATTTAAATATTATAACAGATAATGTATCTGTTGCAACAGACAACACATTTATTAGAAAAACCAAACAGATTTAGACATATATTACAATAGGTAGGTAATCTATTGAAATTTATCAAATAGTTTTCCCACTGTTGCAACAGATGGACTAAGATAGAAATATCGAGATAATGAAACAGATGAACAACCTATTGCAATAGATAAACTATATGTCAGAACAGGTATAATAACTGTTACAAATGATGGAGAATCTTTTGCATTATAAAAATTCAACTTTCGTTGGACATAAAAAAATTGTCACTACGTGTAAAAAGGTTAAAGTGAATTGAAATAAAAAAGGCAGAACCCATTGACAGTGTTCAGTTCAAACACCTAAAATAAAATAGGCATCAAGTAACCAATGTTCATTTTAAACATGTAAAATAAAATAGGTATCAAATGTGTCAGTCTGGCACATTTTGCTGACTTGTCGTCACTTGGCCCCCAACGGTCATTCCCCCTCCCCCATTGTCTTATATATTCATTTTCCTCCTAAAATTTAATCCTAAATTCCCAAATCTTCTTCTTCATTGTCATCTTCTTTTATCTATCCAAATTCTTCAAATTATTTCTTTTATTTTTTCCAATTGAGCTTGACAATGTCGAGCGCATCTTTTACTGTTTTTGTGATAAAGATTTTTTGTGATAAAGATTTTTGATATTGTAAGTGCGGTTATGCAGCTCTGTTAAAGACTTCTTGGAATCAACAAAATCCAGGTCATAGGTTTTTTACTTGTAATATTTAAAGATAATATTTTTTTAGTTAATTAGTTGATTAATTATTGACTTATAATTTTTTTGTAATTGTGTTCTCTTTTTTATAGAAATTGGGTGGATGTGATTACTTTGATTGGTATGGAGAACGACACCCTTCACAAGCAAATCATGTAATCTTGGGTTTGTTGAACAAAGTCAAGGCTTCTGAAGAGAAGCAAAATCGAGCAAGAAGATACTACATTGTTGCCGTTATTGCTACTGGTTTGGTGTTGTTGGGCACATGAATATTCAAGCCTAATTACTAAAATTTTTATGGTGGTGTGTGTGTTTGCTGCTGGTTTGGTGTTGTCGAGCACATGGATATTCAAGCGTAACTGTTGGAAATATCAAAAAGATTTAGGCATATGTTGTAAAATTTAGGTCATTTGTTGAAAACTATCAAACAGGTCTTCCCACTGTTGCAATAGATTGTACTTAGATTATTAGATTATTCATAGAAATAACATCAGTATAATGCAACAGATGACTAACCTATTGCAACAGATGAACTATCTGCCAGAACAGATTAAATATATTTTACAACAGATTGACAATCTATTGCATTATAAAAAACTCAACTTTCATCAGAAAAAATTATTGCCAATACATGTACATGTAATAAAGTGAAGGCTGACTTGAAATTAAAAATTGTTATTTCATAGGCTCTTCTATATACACAGGCTTCAAGCGTCCAGTTAGTACCCCATAAGCCTAGATCTCTTTCAGGTTTGCCACATCATTGTCGTATAGAAAAGTCGTTGGCTCATCCATTTCTGTGCCGGTCAGCAAACATTCTATGTGTGCAAGAGCGTGTGAGTCGCTTGCTTTAGAGGCATCATCTTTTGGAAGGATCATTCCCTTATTTCAACCTTCAAAATCCCATGATTTCTTCATCAACACTTCCTTTGGCAAATGATTCCTTTTGCAAATGGTTCATCAGTTTACTCTCCCTTAACAAGATGGAAAACAACACCATTAGTGGCTCCACGATGAGAAAAAGATCAAAATCATCGATGAGAGGTACATTGGAGTCATAAACGTTGATCTTTCCCTTCTCGAGTAGAATCTTAACAGCCCGATAATGCATGCCGTTCATGCTAATGACTGCAAGGATTCTCTTTGCCTCGGTCCAGCTCTTGCCGTGTGGATTTGGCCTCTCTTTTCTAACATATTTTATCATTTCTTCTTCATCCAAGACCAAGGTAGGAACTAGGAAATCAAGTCCACGCCAAGGGCTAACACCTCCCCATTGAGTTAATCGTACTTATCCTTGAGCTTCTTGCATAAGTCGAGGTCCATTATCCTATCGGCAGAGTCATAAGTTTCCCGGTACGTTAATTGCCTTTTCCTCATGAGGAAGAGAATTATGTCAACATGTTGTGATATAAGAAGTCAATTTTTAAATAGGTTAGTAATTGTAAAGATGCAATAGATGGTCCATCTGTTGCATAGGGTTCTTTGAATCAATAATCCAACGCAACTTATGCAATAAATGGATAATAAGTAGCAACAGAACTACTACCAGTTGCACCAGTATACCCAGCTGTTGCAACAGATGTGAAATCTATTGCGTAGCTTCTTCTTCAAGGGTTAGATTAGAAGGGCTAGGTTAGGAAAAGTAAACTTGCCTTGTCCTCATACGGCATACGTATATCAGTCATAGTCTGAAAGTCTTGGGGGAAAAAGGGAGGCCTGGGGTAATCTGGTACGCTTGGCTTAACATTCTTGGCCTGTCGTAGATCCTTCTTCTCTTCGGCGCCAAGTTTCGCATATATGCCCACCTTTTTTTTGGCCCCTGAACTTCAACAACTTTTGGAGAGGGAGGAATTACAATTTATTTTAATTTCCAACCGGAGAGTACGTCTCTAATTGCTCTTTTCTTTTTCCTAACCAGTACTATAGGAGTGTTTGGATCCCTCACCTTCTTGGATGGTATGACACACCTCTTGGATTTGAATTCCTCGATAGCTTTAGATATAGCCTCTACTTTTTCAAAGAGTTTATCCTATCTGTCCTTGCACTCTTCGCATTCACAATAAGAACATGAGGGTGAAGAGAGGTGAGAGGGACTTGTGTAAGGGTGAAAATGAGTGTTTTCAAACATATTTATTCTTTATTGAGCATCAACATGCTCATCATCACGAGTGGTATCAGCATCAGCATGCCTGCCACTAACACCAATAAATTCACCAGAAAAAGCACCCAGATCTGCCCTAGTAGGTTGGTCATGAAGAGCCTCAACATTAGGCTTACCTTGTCTAACTGCTCTTCTTATGACTGTTGCTCCAGCCAATTCCTTCTTTATTAAATCCACTGTTGGGTCTGATATATTATCAATATGACCTAGAGTAATATAAGAAGTCATTACCGACTCCTTCTCAGTAGGCACGATCCATGGATGCACAACCTATAAAAAAGAAAAAAAAATATATGCATTTAAATCATATAATATAATAATTTTCACAGTTAGGTTACATTTTAAAAAAAAGACCCATCTATTGCATAGTTTGTAGTATATGGTTAAAATCCATTTAAGTCTGGTTCAGAGAAACAGAGCAACACATGGATAATTTGATGCAAAATATCAATCATCTGTTGCAACAGTTGCACAAGATGGGCAATCTATTATGTAATAGATGATCTGTACGTCACAACAGATGAACAATATGTTATCAGATTACACATCTGTTGCATAATTTGCAGTAGATAGTTAATCTGTTAGGAGTCGAGTTCAGAGAACCAAAGCAACAGATGGGTAATCTGATGCAAGATATCAATCATACCCTGCCGCAACAGATGTCTCATTTGTTGTACCAGATATAACATCTGTTCAATATCTTTCTTTGAGTAAAATTATTTTACTTGAAGAAAACATACTGCATCATCCGGAGGGTTGAAGAGATCAGCCTCCTTAATATTGGTGTTGCACTTTGCAGCCAACCACCTAAACATCCTTGGATGAGAAACCTCATCCGGGTAATCCATCAACTGCTTTCGGAAGGGAGGAATGGCTTCAAATGCCCAAGCCTAAAAAATGCAAACAGTAAGCAAGCAAAAAAAAGTCATAATAACTATATTTAATAGAAATTAATGGATGAATAAAATAAGTGATTAATTTTACCATGAAAGCCTAAGGAAAACGTTATAATGTGGTTGTCGCTGAGGATAGCTTTGTCAGTAAATATTGGACAGTCAAGTAGAAGCTGTCATATCCTTAGGGATAATTGTTGAATTTATCAAAATCCTCAATACGCGCCAACAAATCATCTTTTATAACCTTGTTGACGTCCCTTGCCAATATAACCTAATGGGCAAACTAAACTAAGTATAATTGCTCCCTGTACTGCTATGGTATGGTTTTATCCTTGAAATCTATCAACAAATTCGATGCTTTGTAGCCACGTCGAGCAATGTCAAATAACCCATTTATTTTTTCCTTACGTTTTCTTGCCTTAGATTTGCGAGGTGGTGGTTCTTCTGGACGATGGCATCTCAAGCCCGTCACTATGGCAAACTCTTGCAAGCCAAAACAAACAGGCATGCCACAGTAGTTGATCCAGTTTTCATCCATCTTCTTTTTGCCTCCTCATCCGGATCTTTATTACCCCCCACGTACTTGATCCTGTGCTTGAGAAGACCATATATCATTGTCATAGGAAAACGGATACGGGCAGAGGGGTCCTCAGGTAGCTCAAGAAAGCGTCCAAAGCAGCTTTTCTTAAAAAGTCCGCCTATGTTTTCGTTCTTTATAATTTTCACAAAATGTTCAAAAATTTTCCGCGTCTGACATTTAAGTACAATTTGACCAGTTAGTTTTTTTTATTCTGGGTCATTTATCGGCATCGCTACTTGAAACCTGTCAATACTAAAAGTTTTGACAGGATCATGCTGGGATGTCGATATAAATTCACGTTCCATTGGTGATCCATTATCATCATGTTGATGATCATCCTCTTTCTCTTTCTCACTCTCTAATTCCTCCTCTTTCTCACTTCTATTTTCTTCATCACCATCTATAGACCTTTGTACACCTCCCTCAACATTATTTTTATATCTCTCCTCAACTTTACGTTTCCCTGACTGAGATTGTTCAGAAAGCTCCTCCGAATTCCTCTATACTGTAGTTTTTTTTGGGTGGCCAGACGTTGATCCACTTTCACTTTCTTTTCTTTTGGGAGACATGTTTTACCTACAAACAACAGAAAAACAAAAATTACATTACAATTGATGTATGCATAAATTTTAAAAAATACATTACAAACACCATGAATATTGACACACCAACAGCCACCACCACAAACACCACCAACCAATGCCACAAACAAATACCACGACTACCGACACCACTGACAACTACCACAAACATCACCAACCAATACCACCACCAGTGTCACCATGACGACCACAAACACCATCACTACCACCACCACCAACACTACCAAAATAATCCAACAATACCACGACAGTTAACGGAACACTACAATAGAAACTAGAGATTTCTCAAGTTTTTCCTACGATTTTACCATTAAAACTCAAAATTGTAAATCCATTCTCGAAGATAATACAATTAAAAGTTTTATTTTTCATCATTAACTTAAAAACCCTTATTTTTAGAAAAAAATAATAAATATAGAACTCTTCTCGAACTCTGTTGCCTACGAAGACAAAGAAAACGACTGATACAAGCAAGAATAAAGTCAAAAATAACACCTATGTGGTCGAAAATGAGAAAAAAAATGATCTGTCATGGAGGGTTGAGCAAATTTGTTGAGTAGTTATTGTTTGTACTGTATTGTTGAGTGAGAATAAAAGAGAAAAAGCGAGAACTCGAGATTTAAAATGATGAAACATTTTGTATGGATTGATTTGTATTTTGGAAAAGAATGACAAGTTTTGAAAATATTAATTTGGTCCGAATTGATTTTAATTATTTTTAAAATCATAAAAGATATGCGTAATTTTTAACCCTCTCATCATGTAATTGCCAAAAGGGTAACTCAATTGAAATTGTATAAAAACAATTGAAGTTGTAGTTGACTGAGTACTCTAGTTGATCCTATGAACTCACCTCTGGTCCTAGAGTAATAAATTTAGGTACTATTAGTCTAACATATGAACTCAGTTGAAATTGTATAAAAATAAATGTTCAACATGTTGTATCAAATTTTGCATTTGTTGTAAATTATCAATCAGATTAGGTAACAACAGATTATAAATTTGTTGTAAATTATCAAACAGATTAAGTCATCTATTGCGATAGATTACCCATTTGTTGTAAACTATCAAATGGATTGTCATAAGTCGTAACAGATTACCCATATGTTGTAAATTATCAAATAGGCGCTGCCATCTATTGTAGCTGACCCTATGAGAACTTACCCCTAGTCCTACATTAATCAATAGTTGACCCTATGAGAACACACCCCTAGTCCCAGATTATTCAATTAAGGTATTACTACCTTGTCCAAGATTAATCAATTAAGGTATTAGTTGAACATATGAGGTAGTAAGAATAGGTTCGGCTCAGAGTTATCGATCGACGACTCTGGTCGGGAGGAACGAAATATCGTCTTATCATGCAATTGCCAAAAGACTAATTGAAGTTGTAGTTAACCCTATGAGAACTCACCCCTAGTCCTAGATTATTCAATTAAGGTATTAGTACCCCTAGTCCCAAATTATTCAATTAAGATATTAGTCTAACATATGAGGTAGTAAGAATCGGTTCATCTCATAGTAATTGATTGATGACTTTGATCGGGAGGAACGCAATACCGTCTCATCATGTAATTGCCAAAAGACTTAATTAAAGTTGTAGTTGACCCTATGAGAACTCACATTCAATCAAGGTATTAGTCTAACATATGAACTCAATTGAAATTATATATAAATAAATGTTCTACCCGTTGCAACAGATGTCTTTTCTGTTGGATCAAATCAAACAGATTAGGTAATATTTTATAATATACTACGCATCTATTGTAAACTATCAAACAAATTACGTCATTTGTTGCAACATATCATGAATCTGTTGTAAACTATCAAACAGATTAAGTCATCTGTTGCGATAGATTACCCATCTGTTGTAAACTATCAAATGGATTAAGTCATATGTCGCAGTAGATTATACATCTGTTGTAAATTATCAAATAGGCCCTATCATCTATTGTAGTTGACATTATGAGAACTCACCCCTAGTTCTAGATTAATCAATTAAGGTAGTAGTTGAACATATGAGGTAGTAAGAATCGATTCGGCTCAGAGTGATCGATCGATGACTCTGGTCAGGAGGAACGCAGTACCGTCTCATCATGCGATTGTCAAAAGACTCAATTGAAATTGAAGTTGACCCTATGAGAACTCACCCTTAGTCCCAGATTATTCAATTAAAGTATTAGTTGAACATATGAGGGAGTAAGAATCGGTTTGTCTCAGAGTGATCGATCGACGACTCTGGACGGGAGGAATGCAATACCGTCTCATCATGAAATTACCAAAAGACTCAATTGAAGTTGTAGTTGACCCTGTGAGCTCATTCATTCATCCCTAGTTCCACCTAGATCGATGTAGGTACTATTATAAATCTTAACATTAAGTTAATGAGAATTCATTTCAACTCAGAGTGATCGATCGATGAATTAGGTCGGGATGAACGCAATACTAACACCATGCAAATGCAATGACTCAATTGGATTTGTAGTTGACCTTGTGATCGCATTCATTCATCCCTCGTTCCACCTAGATCGATTTAGGTACTATTATTAATCTTAACATTAAGTTTATGATAACTCAATTCAACTCAGAGTGATCGATCGATGAATCAGGTCGGGATGAATGCAACACCAACACCATGCAATTGCAAAAACTCAATTGGATTTGTTGTTGACCCTATTAGCTCATTCACTTATCCCTAGTTCCACCTAAATCAATTGCAATAAAATCTGTTGGAACAAACAACTGAGCTGTTGGAGAATTTCAAACAGATAATAATATTTGTTGCAACGGATGACATATCTGATTTAATTATCAAATATATATTTGCATCTGTTGTGACGGATGACTGAGCTGTTGGAAATTTCAAACAGATATTGATATCTGTTGTAACAGATGACATTTCTGATTTAGTTATCAAATGGACATTTTCATCTGTGACTGAGCTGTTGGGATTTTTCAAATAGATATTTATATCTGTTGCAACAGACGACATATCTGTTTGAAAATCTTTTTTTTTCTTTTAATTTTAAAGCAAGTTTCTGTCCAAGAAGATAAAGTAATACTACTAAAGGCGGTAAAAATATTTCTTGGATAACTCAAAAATCTCATTGAGTAATCTTGTCTTGTCTTTTCAATGTCACCTATTTTCTTCCTCGTGCCCCTCAAATTATTAACAAATATTGAAACCCCTAATACTTCTTCCATTTCATATTATATTAGTTGACCCTTATTGACTTGGCACACCCAGTAAGAAAATATTAATTAGGAGTTTATTTTACCAAATTAGCCTTATTAATTATACTTTGAAAATATAAATTTGAATAAATACACTTTGTTTAGTCATTTAATATTAAGGGTAGTACATCTAGAAATTAGAATTATTTCATCTCTCCTTCAGCCCTAAATTTATTTTATTCGTCTCTCATCTTTTTCTTTCTATCCTCTTTAGGGTTATCACAATCTTTTTTTCTCTCCTCTTTCTCATAAATTTCCTTTCAGAACTAAACCGATCCATATCTTAGATTTCTCGACTGAAATTGCTGTTTTGATCCCTTTTTGACATTAAGGTATGGTTCACTATTGCTCTTTCATTCTCGTTTTCTTCTTTGCAAGTTATTTACGTCTTTTTTTTTATTTAATTACCATTTACCCATATCATATTTATTTAAAAAATTTAAAGAAACTTTTAATTGTTGAATAAACGAACCAAGAATTTTTATTAGAAGATGCAAAAAAAGTCATCTGTTGGGAGAAGTTTAAAAACCTTGTTGGTAGTATCATTGTTTTATGTATTTTGTTTGTTTCTTTGTTGTCGATGCTGTTATTGATGTTGTTGGTGGGGTTGGAACTTGTGGTGTGGTGTTGTTGACAGTAGCGGATCCAGATTTTTTAGACGGTAGGTGCTTCTTAGCTTAAAAATCGTGGAGTCCGAACAATCAACACAAGGAGTAAGGGAGAAAAAAATAAAAAAAAGTTTAAAGTGAATAAGGAGAGAAGAGTTGGTTGCCAAAATTTAAAAAATATGTGTTGAGTGGGAATTGAACTCAAGACCAAAAAAAATAAATAGCCTTAAGCACCCATAAACAACTACTAGGCTAACCAAACAACTCTTACTATGGGTGCTCACTGATTAGATTATATATGTTTTTTTTCTTAATTTCCATATACATATATAAAGTTTGAGACGAGTTCAGTCTGTGTTCGCACACCCGGAGGACTCCATGTGGGTCCGCCCCTGGTTGTTGATGGTGTTAGAACATAGGATGTTTGCTTCTTTGTTATTGATGATGTTGTTGGAACAAATATTGTTGTTTTCTTTGTTGTTGATGTTTTTTATTTGTTGTTTGTAGTTTATGTTGTTGTTGACGTTGTAACAAATGGAGCAACTGTTGGAACAAATCAAACCATCAACAAGGCTGGTTTGATGTATTCCAATAGACTCCACATCTGATGCAACAGACTCTACATCTGTTGTAACAGATGGATAATGTTCTTTCTGTGACATTAATTTTTTCCTTCTTCTTTGTAGATATATAAGGAACTGAAAGTTGATTAACTTTTACCTGACCATCACAAGAGGTTGCAATAAAGATAGATTCAGAGGAATAAGCTGCATGCAGATAAAACCACTTCATATGTGAGAGGTATGTATTACTAATAATGTTATCATGGAAACACACATAGAGTACACTAATTTTGTGAATGTTGTTTTTACCGATTAGTCATGGATCATTCAAACAAAATGTCTGTAATTTTACAATTAAGTTTGATAGGTCCAAACTGATAAGGCTGAGGGACCATGAATATGGTTCGATACCCTGTTAAGATTTAATGTCGGATGTTGCTCATTTTTATTTGTCATGCCTTCTACAGACTTTCGCTGTGGCAAACATTTCTGGTGATGGTGCAGACTTTTGCATGATGGATATGTTGTCCTCTATATGGGAGAAGAATGATCAATCTTGCCCCTCCTTGCTTATCTTGTGCATGTAAATATGAAGAGTGCAAGGCAAAACATGATGAAGTGATTAATACTGTTAATGCATTAACTGTTGATGTAAAGGAATTGATATCTAACAGTAGTGTCACTCGATCAAAGAGGATTTCAGTTTCATTCACTCCATTAGAGATTAAGGCTAAAAGGAGAAAGAAAACAATTTCCAAGGCATTATCAAGTATCTGAAAAAAGAAAAATTTTGGATCTAAAAAAGGTGAGGAATAGGAAGAAAAAACTGAATGCTAGATTTAGTTTATCTTGTGTCGTTATATAGAGATACTTCATCAAATTTTGAGTGCTTTTTCTTTTTAAGATGGTCAGGAAGGCAGAATTTCCCCATCATTAGCTAATATCGGAAACAAGACATCTGATGTTATTGAACCACTAGACTGCCTTGCGAAGTTTGATAATCTAAAAGACGTCTCTGCTCGAGTTAGTCAACAGATTAAACGATCTCAATCACTTGGTTTTTCTGCTGATCAATCTTCTCCCATAGAAGACAAGATATCAACAGAACTGCTTGACACAGGGAAAGTTGATATTGAGAGATTATTGATTATGTCTTCTCAAGACTTGCTTCTACCAGAAAACTGTTCTGCATTTAGTGTTGCACTATCCATATATGCTACAGCACCGAATTTATCAGCCGAGAGAGCGCTTGCCTTGGAAAAACTCAAAGAGAACTTTCCATACTTCTTCTTGACCTTACGTAGAGCTAAGAAGGACCAAGAGGAGTAATATAAGAAAGTTGACAAGAAAGAAAGTGGTCCTCGTTGACAAACTCACAGAAGATCAAGAGCTCTATACTGAGCTCAACGACCACAATGACAAAATAATTGTAAAAGAAAGATTATTTAATTTAAAAAAAAGTCACAACTTTGGATTAATTACGTTATATGATTATATGATTATTAAGAAAAAGTGAATGAATAATCGTGACTGTGGCTTTTTGTCTAAACACATTCAACAAACAAAAAAAAATGTTGTTGATGCATCAAATTCCTCATCTATTGCGACTGATGAATCAGTTAGATGAAATCAAAAAAGCTCCTTAAACAAATGGTCAATTTATTGCTACAGATGGTATAACTGTTGAAACAGATGGGTTATCTGATGCAACAGATATACAATCTATTGGCACAACTCAATTAAAAAATGGTTATTAAAGAAACGGTTATTGAAAACCAGGTGTATTCGATTTTTAAATTGAGAAAAATGTTATTTAAATTTAATAAGCTGAAAAGTCATGACTTGTCACAATAATAAAAAACTCACCAGCTTGATTTAATTAAGTAATTTCCTTTTATAGAAAACAATAAGGAAATAAATGATAAACACAATTTAAACCGTAAAAAACTCACCAAAAATATTCTTGTTTTTAAATCTGCTTTATTAATTTATATAATTAAAAACTCAAAAAATTAGATGTCATGAAGATAATTTTTTTTGTAAATATATATATATATATATATATATATATATTATATGTTGCAACAGATATATTATCTGACGCAACAAGTTATCTATTTGTTGCAACAAATGATATATCTGTTGTAATAGATGAGTTATCTGATGCAACGGATATACAATCTGTTGTCCAACTCAGTATAAAAATGATTCTTGGAAAAAACTAATTATTTTAATAATAATAAAGCTGAAATATCATAACTTATCACAATGTTGCTTAATTTAATTAAGACATAACTTTTTACAGTAATCAAGAATGTCATTAATAAATTGAGGTGAATAGTTGCACCTTCAAATCTGCTTTATTAATTTATATAATTAAAAAGTCAGAAAATTTAGATGTCAAGAAGATAACTTTTTTTAAGAAAAGATACATAGATTATATATTGCAACAGATATATTATCTGATGCAACAGATTATATATCTGTTGTCACAGATTAGTTATTTGATGCAACAAATATATAATCTGTTGTCCAACTCAGTACAAAAAAATGGTTCCTAAAAAGAACTAATTATTATTAATAATAAAGCTGAAAAGGCATGACTTATCACAATATTGCTTAATTTAATTAAGTCATATAACTTTTTACAGTAATCAAGAATGTTATTAATAAATGGAGGTGAATAGTTGCGATTTTTTGCTTAACTTATTCAATTTCAATCCTCTATAAATAGGTCTCTCCTTACTCAATCGTTCGTTCTACTACACACACTATTTATTTCTTGCTCTTTTTACACCTTCAACTACTTTCTCTTCAAGGACTTGATAGCTTCTTCCTGTCTTTGGTAAATTTTTTTCTTGATTTATGTGTAAATATACGTTGTATTACATTACATTTGAATTCTTTCTTTTCTTTACTTTTGTATTTACATATGTGTTTTGTCAACTTATGCATTTTCTAAATATGGTTCATCCTGTGTGGGATGTCGCTATTTTACGAGACGCCATATGAGAACTGCAGAAGGAGGTTCATGACCTGCATTGAGAGTTGACCGCCGTCAGAATAAGGATGCTGCGGGAGATCCGCATGCTGAGGAGGGCGTTGCTGCTGCCTGTTGAAGATTGGCCGGCTGGCCATACAAATAATAATGATGATAATAATTAAGCTTTTTTTTCTTTAATCTATGCATTTTTTTTGTTTGTTTTATAAAAAATTATGTTTAATGCATTTGACTTTTTATTTCTTATTTAATTTTCGTGCTGTCTATTTCTTTTTTTCAATGAATGACATGTCTACAATTAAGAAATAATTTGATTCCAGTATCAATAGAAAGAGATCAGTATATGAGTTGCGTTATCTGTTGGGTTTGTGACAGGAGCTATATTTTGTTATTCGAAACAGATTAGTAATCTGTTGAAATAGATTACTAATCTGGTGCAACAAAATAACCATCTATTCAATTCATATTACGGGCACCTAGAACCATAAACATGAATCAAACATGAGTCTATTGTTACAACAGAATGTTTATATGGTGTCGTAGATAATGGATCTGTTTAAACAGATTGCTCTTATGTTGCATTCATGTTCGCGTGCTAGCTATTGTTGAAAAGACAACACACTAGCAGTTACCCAGATGACAAATTCAACTAAAAAGCATAATTTAACTTACCAAAATCTCCTCTCAAGTAAATGCCAAAGTTAAAAGTGATTACGAAATAAAATTTGACATAAGAATTTGGTCAAAGAGCAGCAGTTGGGATAACAACAACATCAACAACAACAACAATGGTCAGCAAGAAGAATATGAAGATGATAATGAAGTATAAGATGATGATAATGAATCAGAAGATGATGAATAAAGCAGCAACAATGGACAACAAATATCGCGAAGAGAGAAAATAACAATGGATAAGGAGAGAGAAAAATGTATCTTTTTTTTCCTTCGTTTCCCGTTATATTAACTAACATTTGGATCAACGTATAAATTTAAAAACTTGTGAGTTGTTTTAAAATTTTCTAAACTTTCTTATCACCTCTACTCAATTACTAAGACTTGTGTCACCTACACCTCATTTTAAATCTCTTTTGTCACCTGTGGCCGAAAGCCCCAAGTTACTTGATTATTAATTAGTTATTCTCTAATTGATTTTTTTTTTGTAATACTTTCTTGATTTACTAAATTATAGTGAACTCACAAATATTTTTTAAATAATATTATTATTTTAATTAATTGTGTATAATCTTTTGTGGGATGACATCTTGTTTATAATATTTTTTTATTTTGAAATGACTTTTTAATTATTATAATCTTATTCATATAAGTTACATGATTACTATTTACTAATTGATTTTTTATAATATTTTCTTGATTTTCTCAATTGTAGTAAAATTATAAATATTTGCTTTTTATAATATTATTATTTATATTGTTTAAATTAATTGTTCACATATTTTAAGGAATGACATCTCTATTGAAATATATTGAAATAAATTTCTTCCATTTTGTAGTCCAAAGTTACCATTTGAGTGATTACATCTTTTTCATAATATTTTTAATTTTGGAATAACTCTTTGATTACAACAACAACAACAACAAACCCAATGTATTCCCACAAAGTGGGGTCTGGGGAAGGTAAGATGTACGCAGTCCATACCGCTACCTTCGAAGAAGTAGAGAGACTGTTTTCGATAGACCCACGGCTCAAGATAAAGAATAATAAACAGAAAAAAGAAATAAGGAGTAAGAAATAATAAAATAAAAGTCAGAGAAATACGAAATACGAGAAATAAGAGCACACGAAATAAGAAAATATGAACTAAGAAATAGGAAATAGGACACTCACCTAGTAGTAACATATACTCACAAACCAAAGACACCTGTGTACGCAGTCCTAGGATTACTAACCCGGCTACACAAGATCTCTCCTGACTGCTTGCTATAACTCACACTCATACTAGCCTTCTACCCTTATCCGCGACCTCCACACCTTCCTATCTAGGGTCATGTCCTCGGTAAGCTGCAGCTGCTCCATGTCATGTCTAATCACCTCCCTCCAGTATTTCTTTGGCCTACCCCTACTCCTCCTGAAGCCATTCAACACTAGCCTCTCACACCTACGAACTCGGCATCCGCATCCCTCCTCATCACAGGCACTATATAAAAATTTGAAGTTGTGTAACCTCAATGTTTAAGGACATTGACACGTCTAAATAGGTAGAGAAATGAACACTGGCTAGCACACATGGCTGGAGTATAACCACCTTTAGCCATTTGTGAATGCCAGCTTAAATTTTTTTGCAGAAAATGAAACGGTCAGTTGTCATAACCTAAGCTATGCACCACACTTGTCGAAGTATTTTTCTTTGGATCCATGCTGACCAAATAGTCAACTCTATGGCTAATCTAAATGAATCTCACCTTGGTTGTAACACAAGTTTCCACCTTCATAAGCGATGCTATCCCCATACTCGCCAATAGAAAATGCCGGATTTGATGCTTCTATATATATTCTTTGATTATTATATATTTTTTCCATATAAGTTGTTCGATTTCTAATTGGTTATTCTCTTAATTGATACTTTCTTGATTTAGTTAATTATAATCAAATCATACATGTTCTTTTTTATATAGGATTGTTACTTAAATTAATTATATACACATTTTGAGTGATGACATCTTTTTCATAATATTTTTAATTTTGGAAGGACTCATTTATCATAAGAATCTTTTTCATATTGATTACTTGATTATTAATTAGTTATTCTCTAATCGATTTTTTGGTAATACTTTCTTGATTTACTAAATTGTAGTGAAATCATTAATATTTTTTAAATAACATTATTATTTAAATTAATTGTGTATATTTTTTTTAGGAATAACATCTTTTTCATAATATATTTTTTTTAAATGACTTTTTGATTATTATAATCTTATTCATATAAGTTACATGATTACTATTTACTAATTAATTTTATTGTTATGGCATTAGAACTTCTAGATTAATTGCAGTTGGTACAATATTCTTTTCCATATATATGTATATAATTGTTAATTGATTATTCATTTTCTATTTATATTTCACAATCAATTTTGTCATGCTTCCTTAATTGACTTACATTGAATGAAATCATATACTTTTTGTCATATGAATATTCATTTTTTGTTAATACTTCAATTGCATATATTCTAATTTATTAGTAACTCACACCTACATTTCATCATATAAAAATTATTATAAATTTGTATTGATATTTTTATTAATAAGAAATATTTATTCCTAATTCTTTTTATTGATTTGCACGTTTAAAGTTTTATATACGATAATTTAATCTTTTTAATTAATTTTTGTTCATCAAAACAAAGTATGTTTTTCAAATTTGATTATTTTAAAATTTGAAACTATCCTTACGGATATATATAAGGTTATATAATTGGTCAATTAAAGAATAACATTGTAAGACAAAATTTTATTTGACTTCGAATATTAATTAGGACTATGTAATTTTAGTAGCTATTTTCAATAAACATTATGCAATCTTTTCTGTGTAGTAATATTCATTTTAAAAAAAATTCAATATTTATTTAATTTCAATCTACCCTCCTTTTAAATTTAAGACTATCATTAATTCATTTCCTAATATAGAATGATAGTATAATTACTAATTGAAAGTTATTCTTAATTATTAAAATCCTTTCATTAGATATGAATGCATATTGTTTTAAATATAGATTACTTAAAATATATCGAATGAAAATTCTTTCAATAAATATGAATGTATATTTTTAAAATAAAATTTCTTGAAATATATTGAAATAAATTTCTTCCATTTTATAGTCCAAAATTACCATTTGAGTAATCACATCTTTTTTAATTATATTTTTAATTTTGGAATAACTCTTTGATTATTATAAATTTTTTTCATATAAGTTGTTTGATTCCTAATTGGTTATTTTCTTAATTGATATTTCTTCATACTTTTATTTAGTTAATTGTAATTAAATCATAAATGTTCTTTTCTATAGAATATTGTTATTTAAATTAATTATATACACATTTTGAGCGATGACATCTTTTTCATAATATTTTTAATTTTGTAAGGACACATTTGTCATAATAATCTTTTTTTTTTATATAAGTTACTTGATTATTAATTAGTTATTCTCTAATTGATTTTTTGTAATACTTTCTTGATTTACTAAATTGTAGTGAACTCATAAATATTTTTTAAATAATATTATTATTTTAATTAATTGTGTATAATATTTTATGGGATAACATCTTTTTCATAATATTTTTTAATTTTGAAATGACTTTTTGATTATTATAATCTTATTCATATAAGTTACATGATTACTATTTTCTAATTGATTTTTTGTAATATTTTATTGATTTTCTCAATTGTAGTAAAATCATAAAATATTTACTTTTTATTATATATATATATATATATATATATATAGATTATTTTATTTTAATTTATAGATGCTAGATGAATGTGGATCGGCTTTGAAAAGTTTTTAGGTAAAGGTTAGGTTTAATTGTATTATCATAATATCTCTATTAGTTTGTTATTTTGTGGTAGTTTACAGTTTATAGATGAATCTCGATCGGCTTTGAGAGATTTTTGTGCGTAAAATTTAAGTTTAATTGTATTGTTTTGATATGACTTTTATCGTATTATTTTGTTGCAGTTTACAGGTGATAAATAAATGTTGGTCGAATTTGAGAAATTTTTTTATGTAAAGGTTAGATTTAGTTGTATTATTTTGATATCTCTATTATCGTATTATTTTGTTATTGTTTACATGTGGTAGATGAGTGTAAGGCGACTTTGAGAAAATATTTGTGTGTAAAGATTAGATTTAATTATATTATTTTGATGTCTCTATCATTGTATTATTTTGTTGCAATTTACAAATGGTAGATGAATGTTGATAGATTTTTAAAAATATTTTTGGTAAAGATTAGGTTTAATAAATAAATCTCCATTTTTATATACTCAAAAGATATTAAATTTAATTATTTTTTATATCTTTATTATTTAAACAAATATCCTATTTAATGTAATGTTTAAACTCATTAAAGTATGGTACACGCACAAAATGCGTAAACCTAAACTAGTTTAAATATAATCTTTATTGTTCTAATAGTCTGATAACAATAAATGAAACACCACGATTACTTTACAAATAAAGTTTATAATTTTTGCGATTACATTTTTGTGTACTCATGAGAAAAATATTGCAGAGAATGTATGTATATCATTACAGCAACTCTACACAAATTAGCAGGGGACATGGAGATTATAGAAGTCTGTCAAAATTAAATAATTGCAATCTTCAGGTTTAAGTGACATTGAATCACCTAAGCAACGATAATCAACTCGTCAACCATTAAATTGAGTTTCTGATTTTTGCAGTTATATTTTATATTACTCATTATACACTTGCTAAGATATAATTATTAGCATTTAATTGATAGAAAACAACTAATGCACTATGACTATTTGGCGAATTACGCTTGTAATTTTTGTAGTTACATTATTATTTACACATATAAAGAGTGTTTTAGAGAATGTATATATATATATATATCATTATAATGACTCTAAATAATGTTGTGTAAAATACACGTGAAACACACGTGACTAAAACTAGTGTGATCAAAATATATGAGATGCACAAAAATTGATTCACCTAATATAAATATGACATTGACATCAAATGTCAACATATAACCTTATAATTTTTTATCTTGACAAATAAATTACTTAAAATACATATAAAATGCCCTCTATACATTGCCTATGTGAACGTTTTAGGGAGTTTTCCGAGCTAGAAGAGGCTTCCACGAAGACAAACATGGAAACCACCTTGCAAACTGCTTTGGTAGGTCATGGAGTCAAGCATCGGTCGAATTTAATATGACTTGGAGCCTTGTTATAGCTGTCGGTCAGCAAAAACGCTAGACAAAAATAGTTTGATAGTGACAACTCGCTAGAGGACAAAATCTGCCAAGCCAATTTAGAAAAGGTTGACTAGCTTGTCCAAGGTCCTTTGTAAGAATCATTTTCATTCATTTAATAAGTCCTTGGTTGTGTGGACTTTATATATACGTTGTAACCCCTCTTGGGAAGATTATTCACATATTTTCTTGTCTTATACAATATATCAAAAAGGGCTCTTTGGCCTCCCACATACTTGTCTTCTGTATGACTTCTTTACTGTTTTCTTGTGTTTGTTTGTATGGTTGTTCTTAGTTTTTCCTGGAACTAATTCGTGAGCTTTAGCATAGAATTTAGGCTTGTGAAGATGTCCACATGCACCTAAAATTAGGCTCGTGATAAGTGGTATCAGAGCAACGCTACGAACATGGCATAATGGCGAAGAAGAGGTTCACACTGGAAGCAACTGGAAACAACCAGGTTAAGACAAAGAGTAGGAAGCGTGACAAGAGCAAAAACAAGGATGAGACTCAAATTCCTGTAAGTGAGGCGATAGCTACTCTTGAAGATGGAGAAGGATCTGCATCCGACTCTCTAGATGAGAGAATCATTAGAACGGAGGTTGGTTTAGCAGTTTTGGATCATCGCTTCAAGAGTCTTAAAACAAATGTTAGCACCCTTGAAACCATGATTTTTGAAGGGCTAGACGAAGTCAAAGCTAATTTGTCCGAGCAAAATGAAGAGCATAAAGAGGGGTTGACCAACGTGGAACTCAAGATTATATAGGTTTAGTCCCTGTTGCATTGAGAATTTTAGACCAAATTGTCCAAGGTGTTGGAGGGACATTCTGAATTATAAGGAAAGGTTGCCTCATTGAGAATTTGAGACCAAATTGTCTAAGGCGTTGGAGGGACATTTTGCATTGTAAGGAAATGTTGCCTCTCTAAAGCAACAATTAGAGGAAACTCAACTTCATGGAGCTCATGGACCCGCCGCGTACCATGATGCTCGTATTGAGTTCCCTAAACCCCACATGTTTAAGGGTAAAAGGAATGCTCAAGATATTGAAAATTTCACATGGCAATTGGAGTCATATTTTGAGTACGTCAAGATTGTTGATGGGGCAGGAATGATCCAGATAGCAACCATGTACTTTGGTAACACCGCTATGTTCTGGTGGCATAGAAAGAAAGTGGACATAGAGAAAGGTCTTTGCACCATTGTGGATTTGGAGCAGTTCAATCAAGAATTGAGGAAGCAATTTTACCCTCAAAACATTGTTGATGAAGCTCGGCGTAAATTAAGGGAACTTAAGCAAACTTCTTCCATCCACAACTATGTGAGAGAGTTTACAAAACTCTGTCTTCTGATCATAAGTTTCAGCAGTGAAGATTTGTTGTTTTTTTTTCTTGGATGACCTTCAAAATTAGTCTAAACAAGTACTATGGAGGTGTAATGTCCAAACCATGGATGAGACCATTAAAGTGGCGGAATCCTTGAGTGGTTTTCATTTCGGTTATGCGAAGGCCAGGGACAATCGGAACAAGTCTGTTGCTGCCAAGATAGATTGATAAGATAGGGGCAAAGACAAATTTGTTTCCCACAAGAGTCGTGAGTTTAAAAGCGAACGCAACTAGATTTCGTCATTCCACAAGAACTACGAGGAGAAAAAGAAGGGGGTAATTGATACAAGCCAAATTACCTCTGGACCTTTGGATGAGATATGTATGATGCTCGAGGTGCTTAATGACTCCTTAGTGCTATTAAAAAATGCTATATGGAAGAAGATTACCATTAAGGAGAGTCAAAGGACTTTGATAAGGTTGAAGGAGTGCAAAATGGGGCTCGAAAGCCCCTTGGAAAGGTCATACACCCAAGGCGCTTTAGATCTGCTTTTGATCCACTCTAACATTTCAATAGTGGGTCAAAATAGTCCCTAGTGGGCCTTTTCTTACATTTGGGTCACTTTTTGGCCCTAATTATGTAATAGTTAGCTAAAATATAAACACTTGGTAGTTAGGCTTATTTTAGTTAGTTTTTGTTGATTGATAATGATAAATTCATGAACCTTCATTAGGAGTGCTTTGAGAGCTTGGAAAAGTAAATGTTGATCTTTGATTAGAAACGTCGAATGTAAGGGAGATTAATCCCCTTTACAGTCAGTCACGTAAGAGTTAGGTGCTATTTGGTAAGCTTTAAGGATTTTTTTTGGGTTTAATACACCCTTTGATTTCTCTTTGTTATTATATTTATGTCTATTTTTCTATCTTTGATATCCTACCCCTCTATCTTTACTTTTTCGCATTTAGATTCGAGTCTTCATGGCGATAATCTTACCAGTAATTAATTGCGATATCAATTGTTATCTTTGTGGAGAATACCACACACTTTCCTAGGTCGTGCTCTTCATTAAGCAAGCTTGGGTGACAATTGCAGCAACAAAGAAGGAGAATACTAATGCATAAGTCGGTAATTCTTGAGAGTAAGAAACAAAAACTATCGATTCGGAGAAGGGGAAGAACAAAGTCGTTCAATCATATGGCATTGTTCAATCACATTTCACTTCTAGCTATTGCTGCAAATTCGCTTTGTGTTAGGCCATGAGAGTCTTTGTTTGTCGATGTGGAAATAAATGGGAAAGCAGTCCGCATTATGGTGGATATGGGTACGACACATTACTTTATTATGAAGGAAAAGGCTAAAGAACTTGGCCTTGTATTCGTGAGAAGCGACATGATATTGAAGATCGTAAATTGTCTCCCCTCCAATGTCAATGGCCTTACTTCTCAGGTGAGTCTTACCTTGGGAGGTTGGAAGGGAGTGACTGATCTTTCGATGGATCCAATGGATGTGTTTGATATCGTGTTAGGGTTGGAGTTTTTATATGAGATCAATGCATTTATTTTGCCTCGTCTCAACCAGCTTAATATTTTTGATTTAGGTGGATCTTGCATTGTTCCACTCATTCATGTGGCTCAAAGTGGCACGCGTTTGTCTGCGATGCAGCTTATTAAAGGTTTCAAAAAGGGGCAATCAATCTTTTTTGCAACAGTGATATAGATTGTGGATAATATGGAAGTTTTGTCCTCATGTATCCAATGAGTTCTTGAGTTGAACAAGGACGTGATATTGGAAGAGCTTCACAAGCGGGTGCCTCCGTGAAAGAAAGTTGACCACCAGATTGAGTTAGTTCCCGGGGTAAAGCGATCAGCCATGGATCCGTATCACATGGCACCTCCGGAACTAGGCACAACTAGAAGAACTGAGGAAGCAACTTAAAGAGTTATTGGAATCAGGTCATATTCGCCCATCTAAAGCACCATTTGAGGCTCCGGTCTTATTCCAAAATAAGAAACAAGGGATGTTGAGGTTGTGTATCGAATATCCTGCTCTCAACAAAGTCACGGTGGAGAACAAATACCCCATTTCGTTGATTGCAGATTTATTTGATCGATTGGAAAAGCCAACTTGTTTATCAAGATAGATTTTAAAAAGGTCACTATCAAGTTTGTATTATCGAAGGAGATGAGCCTGAGATGACTTGTGTGACTCGTTCTAGGTCCTTTGAGTGGCTGGTCATGCCGTTCGAACTGATCAACGCACTGGCCACATTTTGTACTTTGATGAACAAGTTGTTCCAACCTTATTTGGATCAGTTTGTTGTCATTTATCTTGACAATATTGTGGTTTATAGCAGTTGCATGAAGGAGCATGTTAAACACCTCTAACTATTTTAATGTGCTAAAGGAGAATGAGTTATGCATCAAGTCTGAGAAGTGCACTTTTGCCTAGCCACAAGTGCAATTTATTGATCATACAATTAGCCAATTAGAGATACATATGGACAGCGACGAGATCGAGGCAGTTCGAAATTAGGAGACTCCAACTAAAGTACCCAAACTTTGGTCCTTTCTTGTCCTTGTCAATTATCGCGATTTATCTTTGGGTATTCAGCTATTGCTGCTCCACTCACTGATTTTTTGAAGAAAAATTATGCGTGGAAGTAGGATAGTTTGTCAAAAAACATTTGAAGGTATCAAGGCAACAATCACAAAAGAACGCGTCTTAGCTCTACTATATTTCACCAAGATCTTTGAGGTTCAAATAGATGCATTGAATTTTGCTATTGATGGTGTCCTAATGCAAGAAGGCCACCCTATAGCTTTTGAAAATAGAAAATTGAATAAAGCGAAGCACCGATAACTATCCAAGAGAAGGTGATAACGGTCGGTGTCCATTATTTGAGAACATTGCATCATTATTTATTGGAGGATCCTTTTATTATCAAGATGGACAACGCGACGACAAGTTATTTTCAGTCGCCAAAGAAACTTTCCCCAAAGCATGTACGGTGGTAGGATTTCTTAGCGGAGTTTGATTATTCCTTGGAGTACAAACCGGGGAATGCTAATGTTGTAGCAGACGCATTAAGTCACAAGGCTATTTTAGCCACTTTTGTGAGTACCACAATCAGCAACGTGGTGGATACCATCAAGGAAGGAATGCAGTATGATCCTGTATCAAAGCAACTTCTCATTTTAGACAACCAAGGCAAGAGCCAAAAATTTTGAGAAGAAGAGGGACTACTTTATACCACCGACAAATGAGTATATGTGCCTAGATGAAAGGGTCTTAGGTGTTTGTTGATCAAAGAAGGTCACGAAACTGCTTGGACTGGTCATTCGGGGCAGAAACACACCATGGCATTGTTGGAAGCTTCTTATTATTGGCCTCGTATGAGAGACGACATTGAAGTATATGTCCATACTTGTTTTGTTTGCCAATAAGACAGTGGAATATAAGGCACCCGGAGAATTACTTGAGCCACTGTCCGTTGCTGAGAAACCATGGAACAACGTCACAGTGAACTTTATTACATGTTTGCCTAACTCGAAAAGTTGTGGCATGATAGATGTTTTATCTACTTCTGGATTTTATTTAAAAGAAAATGGTTTCGACCTTTTTAAAACTATTTCAAAAAATCAAGACTAATTCAAAATAATTTTAACAAAATTACAGTGTCGCCACTTGATTTTTATAGAAAATATCAAGAAAACTTGAAGAAGTTTCAAAGATTTAAAAACATAAATAAATTTTTGAAATAAGAGAAATTGAGTAAGGGTTCAGTTAGTGCCCTATAAAGGTTTTGAGGGCACTTAGGAGCGTCCGATTGAAAAACGTTTACCAAATAATTTTTTATTAACTTAAAATGGCTAATTTTGTAAACACTCGATTTTGTGGAAGATATCAAAAATATTAACCAAAAATGACACTTATTCATCTAAATGAAAATATTCTATTTGAATTAAGGAAAGATCCGGTTAAACTAAATTGTAGACTTTCAAATTTTAGAGGAAACTAAATTTATACTTTTATGGGACGAGTGGATTATGTAATTATTTTTCTTCTTATTGTTGTTATTATTTTTTTTTTTATGAAAGTCAATTTTGGTATAATACCTTCGGAAAATTTTGTTAAGAGTGTATCAAACTACAAGTATTTAATTATTTACGAAAGTTAGAATTTTCAAGAAAAATTAATTTCTTAGGTTTGAAGAAAATTGCCTTTATCCAAATAGACTATTAGTCGTATGAATAAAATGAATGTCATCTTGTTATGAAACACTTAATTTAGGAGATTTGTTTGTTATGGAGAATAACCGAAGGAACCAACTAAATTCATTTTAGACGACACAAACCAAGTGAGAAGAAATACGAATTGAGTAAGAAAATCTCGAGAAAATAGAATGGCAACGTTTTAGGGATTTATCTAGATTAATTATTTAATACAAACAGTCAAGATAAATTACAAAAATAAAGAAGGGTTGAGAAAGTGTACTTTCAGGCCCATTTTTGGATTCTGTTGGGCTGCAAATTTATGGACCTCGAGTCCATTTTAACTCATGGTATATCAGTTGTATATCACAGTTTTGTTTTGCTGCATTTTCTATATATTTGTTGTATATCAGTGTGAGCCGGGGGTCTATCGGAAACAGCCTTTCTACTTCTTTAGAGGTAGAGGTGTGGACTGCGTACATCTTACCCCCAGACCCCACTAGGTGGGAATATACTGGGTTTGTTGTTGTTGTTGTTGTATATCAGTGTATAAGGACCCGTATACTTGCTTCTGATGTTGTTATGCACCATATATTGGCATATACCAACCATCTTTAATCTACAAATCCCATATATTTTCTGTATATTAATGTAAGTCAGCTTTGAATCAGTCAATTTTCTTCATGTATTAGTTCATTATGGACTTTGATGGGACTTGACTCGATGGATATTGAATGCGAAAAGATGGGAGTCTGATGGACTCGCTGAGAGAGTTCATGCATAAAAGGGGTGGGAAAGGATTACGAGGAAATCTTTATCAACCTAACCACATATATAGTAAATAACCACCTTTCAAATAAAATACCATAACTCAATTTAAACAAGATAATCACACTTATTATGAAGTTTAGGATTGAAAGAAAATTCTGCATCATCTATCAAATAGGGCACCAAGGAAATACCATAAAGAACTAGTATAGCAATGTCCCGATGTCAACATGATTAATGTTGTATAAGTAGTCCACCACAAAAAAACTCTAATTGTTTAATGAGCATAACAACCGTTGAAACTACTCCAATATTGAAAGTAGAACTCTTCAAAATTTTCTTTTTTTTTAAGAAAAAAACTTAAAGACTGCTATGCACGGAGATTGATAAAGAAGTATATAATCTTCTAATTGATAAGAAAATTCAGTTCTAGAACATGAGACAAACCAACAATTCATTTTAATCTTTTGGTAGGTAAAGCTAATAGAACGAAATAAAGCAAAACCAATAAATTGCTTAATTCATGTTCAACCAATTTTTATATAAATAAATAAATTAGATTTAATCTATGGCAAAAACTAAATCAAAACATCATGGAACTAACTAAATTTCACACTGCCTAACACCCAAATAAGAACAAGAAAAATAAGGGAGAGGATTTACTTTTCTCGGGAAGGAACTGAAACGAACGAGCTTTAAATGAACAAAATTCCATCGAAATTTCAATCCCGGATCATCGGTGCTTTACCTTTTTTTTTCGGAATTAAATTTTCAAGTGCGTTTCTTCTCGAATTCTTTGATTACGTAGGATTAGAGGAATGCTCCTCCCAAATCCCTAACTTTTCCCCAAAGAATTCTCTCTTTTCAACCTCTATCCCTCAATGTCCATTTATGAGAGAAATTTGGGAGGAAAAAATAGGGTTTCGAATTTGAAAGAATGAATTTTAAATCTAAATTCAGGAATTCACGGTGAGACAAAGACTATTAATGATCTTTGTACTAAAAAAATAGTGGAGAGATATGGAGAAATAGACGTTGCCTCTATTATTAAAAAATGAGAGTTAATAGTTTGCCCAAATGGTGAGCATAGTCTGAAGATAATGAAAGAATCTGATTTTTTTACCATAGATGGTTGTACAAAGAGGGTAAATCGGTAAGTGAAAGGGGTGGCTAGGGTTTTGGGGGTTGATGTTGTTTTTATCATTGTTTGATGGTTGTTGACTATTGTTGTGTCGTATAGAGGAAATAAGCTGAAGGGGGAAAAGAAAGTTGGGTCGGGTCGGTAGATGTGGGCTGGACAGAATGGTATTGGGCTGGGTTAGTTGCTGTTGTTGTTTGAGGAAGAGAAGTATAAGGGTGTTTGTTGGGCAGGGTTAAGTGTGAAATTTTGAGCATGGGGAAATCTGAAATCATAAAAGAATAAATAGGGAGGTCCAGCTTGAAAATTTAGCCAAGTTAAATTAATAAAATGGCCAAATTGGATTAATTTAGACAAATAGAGATGAACTAATTCCAATTAATTTAATGAGCTTATTAAATTCAATAATTACAAACTTAATATTTAATAAAATATAATTATTTGTTTTTTTAAAAAATCAAGGAACTAATTATGTAATCAATTTTTTATTTTTTAATTAATTTTAAGAAAAATAAAGTATTCACAAGTATAACCAAAAGCGCCACTAAAAATAAATTCTAAAATATTTTTTAAGAGAGAATTATGTTACTCGATATGATTAAACACATAATACTTTAGTTTCACCTAAAATTTTAAAGATAAGCTTGGAATTTATTTTCAAAATAATTTAAACAAATATTTTAAAACTATTTGAAAGTCCCGTGCATTCCAACATCTTTTTTTGTTATGGTCAACTTTATTTTTCTACTCAATTAAGAAACTTGAAGACTAATTTTGAATGGGGAGGGAAAAAAATTAGGTGTCGACTACTGCCTCCTTACTTTGGATAGGGTGAATACAAGTAACCCTGAGTAAAGGGAGTTTGATGTTCCTAATTTTGTCCGTCCACAAATTTATCTATCGAAACATATTGATTTTCGCACAAGTTTCAGGGAGCTATAGCCGAATCCTAATATCAAACTTCCTACATACATAATGTTGCACGAGAATTTAGGCCACTTGTAGTTTATAATACTTGATTTTAAGCACAATTTTTAAAGAAGTCACAAGCTAGCCTGATTTTTCAATTTGTTGAAACTGGAAAAGTGGAGAATAAAAAGATTGGGGGAGGGTTGGAATGTGGTCGAGTTTTAAACATAGAGCCCAACCTACATATCCCTGAGATTTAGAGAATCAGACTGCTTGTATTTCAACTCGATCGGTAGAAAGATAGTCTCTTATTTTAGACAATCTTTGATTCGAAATGAGTGATAAATATATCGAGTTATGGAAAAAGGGCTTGTAATTATCTTAATTACAAATATGAGACCCCTTTACACCCGTAACTAAAAGCTACATGGACATAATTTCCACAGCTTTAGGTATGTTGTCACCCAAATTTCAAAGAAGAGGAAGGTTACCCCTGGTGTGAGTTTAGAAATACCCTGGAGGTGAAATTGAAATAAAAAATTTCCTAAAATTTCCACATGCCTTCTGATAGGGGTGTGGTTTGATGATGGTCTAAGTCACCCTTCAGCTCGCATCCAAAGAGTTTGATATTTCTATTTAGACTATGTCCCAGTTCGCTGCTAAAAAAAGTTACACATTGTGTTGCGTCCTTTTTAGAGTCGTCCACACCTATGATTTTGATTTGACAATTTTATCCATTCGGATTCTTTCGACAACATCTCAAGTAAAAAAGGTTAGTTGTAAATGTATCATGCCACAAACATAATTTGGTACAAACTTATTTGAACATATTATATTGAGATAGTCGATGAACCAGTTTGCATAACCTATTTTTAAAATATCATACCACTTTGAATGTGGTGACAACCCAACGTGTACCAGTAAAAGGGTGGACAACCTATCTTGAATATTTTATGCTACTTTGGACGGGGTGACGGTCCAACATGTCTCATTAAAAGGTGGAGGACCTATCCTAAATACTTTGTGTCATATTTAATGGAGTAACATCCCAACGTGTCTTATTAAACAATGAATGATCTATCTTAAATGTAATGATCCACTTTGAACGGGGTGACATCTCAACATGCCTCATTGAAAGGCAGATGACCTATCTTGAATATAACGTACTAGTTTTAATAGGGCGACGTCCCAACGTGATTGAAAGATGAAAAATCTATCTTAAATGTTACATGCCACTTTGACTGGGCTAATGACCCAACGTGTCTCATTGAAAGGCGAATGACTATCTTAAATGTAATGTGCCACTTTGAATGTGGTGATGTCCTAACATGTCTCATTGAAAGGTGGACGACTTATCTTAAATGTAACGTGCCACTTTGAATGGGGTAATGTCCCAACATGTATAATTAAAAGTCGAATGACCTATCTTGAATATTTTATGCCACTTTGAATGGGGTGATGGACCAATATGTCTCATTAAAATACGGATGACCTATATTAAATGTTTTGTACCACTTTGAATGGGGTGACGGCACAATATGTCTCATTGAAAGACAGACGACCTATCTTAAATGTAACGTGTCACTTTGAATGGGGCGGCGACCCAATGTGTTGAATAAACTTATTAGTAGCAAATGCAATAAAAGGGTAATTGTGCAAACCTTGTTTTAATACGAATGTAAAAATCCATAATATAGTAATATATCATGTTGAAGGTGGTGGCGATCCATATAATAATGTGTCACTCTAAAAGAGGTTAAAATCTATAACATAATGACTTGCCACTCTGAAGGAGGTGTCAGTCCATAACATAAATATGTCACTCTGAAGGAGGTGTTGATCCATAATATAATAATGTATCACTCTGAAAGAGGTGACAGTTCATAATATAATAGCATGATGTCTCAAATAATATGATGGTACTCATAAAAATATGTCACTTGTGAAGAATGTAACAGTCCATAACATTATGATATATCACACTGAAGAAGGTGACAGTTTATAACATAATGATATGTCACTCTGAGGGAGGTGACGGTCCATAACATAATGATATCACTCTGAGGAAGGTGATGACCCATAACAACATGTCATACTGAAGGAGATGATAATCCATAATAACCTATCACCTCAAATAAAGTGACAATTTGATGTATCTTATTAAATGATGGAAGGTCTAATATAATATGGTATGTCACCTCGAATGGAGTGACAATCTGATAGGTTGTATTTTAAAAAGACGGGTGACCCAAATACAATAAGATATGTCACCTCGAGTTGGGGTGGCAATAAGGTATGTCTTCTTAGGGTGGTTGACCCAAATATAATAAGATATGTCACCTCGAGTGAGGTGACGATCCAGTAGGTTTTCTTAGGGATAGAAAACCCTAATGGAATAAGATACGTCAACTTCGAATGAAGTAACAATCCAAATCATCTCTTAAAAGATGAGTAAACCTACCTGCACTCACAAAACTTCTTAGTTTAATAACAAAGATATTGATATAATTGGACCATTTGAATAGGTCATACAGATCTGGTAATTATAAAAAGCTTATAACTCTATACAAATATATTGAGAGGAACTATAGGGTCAATTAGGGATGTCTCATAAGACGTATCCTTGATTTAAATAAAAACTCTTATAAAGAAGGTATTACTAATAAGGAATGTTTATAAAGTTGAAATTTGAACTGAGATTTTTGAAAGCATTGGAAATTTTCAAAAGGTTGCCCCTAAAATTCATCCTTTCCATCAGGGAGTCCTTCAAGGGACTTATGCATATCTTGATCTTTTAGATTGAATCCTCAAACTTTGAGAGGATTAGTTTGTAATATTTCTTAGAGATATTCTTGCATAGCATCCATTGCATAACTCAAACAACACTCATTAATAACATAACAATGTAACTAAGCCAA